>NC_072434.2:35635000-35935000 GCF_028878055.3 Symphalangus syndactylus
GCACTGTCATCTTGGACAAACACCACCATTTTAAGTACCAGCTCCCTTTCTAACTTCACGCATTTCAAGGAGATCACTTCTCTTCTAACAAGAAGCAGCTAGAAAAAGCAGACAGTAAAACACAGATAAGACAGCTTGGGCACAGAAGGAGGGGGGAAAGCCTCTTGAGTAATCACCAAACTTCACACTTAGACAATGGGCCCCAGTAAAGCAGTGGGCCCTAATAAGCACATTCCTTTCCCTTTAGGTGCACTAAGGTAGGTAAGCTAAAAGCAGACTTGGGCAGGTGGGGAGGGGACTGCAGGGATGCCTGCAGCTGCAGGAAGATGTATGGGAACAGACACATCTTGCTTATCTCTCCCTCCCAGATAAGCAAGACAAAGAGACATAGACTAAAAGTTGGCTGATGTGATCTGGGAATGGGGTGAGAACTGATAAAAACTCTGCTATATACTGACAGCACACCTGGTCCTAACTGAACCGTCAGACCCCAGGAGGATAAGGCATCCCCTCCTCATGAGCCCCTGAACCCTTAAATACCCTTAGTCTATAAGAGAGAAGGCTCCTGACCTAACTCGGCCAGAAGCCCCTATCATGCTTATTCTCCAAAATAAACCTGTCTTTGACTGTTGAGCCACTTTTCATGTTTCATTCTTCTTTCTTCAACTCTTACACTGAGGATAACCTTTTTAATAATGTTTAAATTTAAATGACTCATAAAACTACCTTAAATAGACTGAGAAATAGGGAGCTTACATTGTTCCCCATCATTTCTTACTCAGATCCTTTCTTCATCTGAATTATCTCTCTGTTTTTTGTCTGGCTCTGTTGCTGCTCTAGACTCTTCTCACCCCAGAATGCCACCTTCACACAGTATGAGCCCCAGTTGAAAGCTCATGATGATAAATTCAAATGTTACATTTAGACATTCTAGGTTCAGAAATTTTCCTGAAAGTATCTACCTGCTTAGAAAATTCCCATTAGCACTTTCTCCTCTCTGGGTCACTATGAAACCTTCCTTTTTCCTTTTTTCTGGCTTTTTTTTTTTTTTTTTTTTTTTTTTTTTTTTTGAGACAGAGTCTAGCTCTGTCACCCAGGCTGGAGTGCAATGGCACGATCTTGGCTCACGGCAACCTCCACCTCCTGGGTTCAAGCAATTCTCTTGCCTCAGCCTCCCGAGTAGCTGGGACTACAGGTGCGTGCCACCATGCCCAGCTAATTTTTTGTATTTTTAGTAGAGACGGGGTTTCACCGTGTTAGCCAGGACAGTCTCAATCTCCTGACTTCTTGATCCACCCACTTCGGCCTCCCAAAGTGCTGGGATTACAGATGTGAGCCATAAAATCTTCCCCTTTTCTTATTGCTCAACTCTCTGCCTCAAGGTTCCCCGAAAAATGAACTAATTTGTATTTTAACATTGATGAGAATTACAACCTATTATAATTTTGAATAAATAAAAGATTACAGGCAGTAGAAAAAATGCAGTTTCAGTATTAACTTAATTTTTCTCTCTAAGAGGAGAATAAGAATGGGATGGGAGCCTACAGGGACACATTATTGCCTCTGCTTGTCTTCTGAGGCTTGTGGGTGAACTAAGAGTATGAAGCTACTAAAAGCTAAAATCCAGAAAGAAATAAACTATTGTTAGGAGAAAAATCTTTACTTTGGCGCAGCAAATTTAGTTCTTAAATGATCTTGGTGAAATAAAGTACTAAATTTATTTGGGTAAAGAGGTACAAAAGGTGTTCTACTTTGTAAAGCCAGATGGTAGGTATATGTATTCATTTTATTATTCATATATGTATATGCATATATCTATTATATTTTGTTTTATTAAGAAATTTATTTAAAAGTAAGCCAAGTCAGTTTTCCCAAACATAAATAAACATCAGAACAAAAAAATACTTTAATAAATCCTACATAGTTCTATTTTTAAGCTGTAAACATTTAAACTATAAACATATTGTTGGACAATAGAAAGAAAAATGGCTGCAGAAGGTAATATGGTCAGTGGGACTCTTATTTTTTCATGTTGAATGAAGCAGCTCAGGGAATGCTTCATGTGCTAGTGCACTCTGGTTTGCATTAAGGAGTAAAAAAGGACTTGGGTTATAGTGCAGACTCAAGTTAAGAAATGGTAACCTTGAGAAAGTATTTATCTAAAATTTTTGAAGCAAGATTATAATATTTTTTGATTGGTGGAAATATCCAACTTCTTGTTTTACAGGAAAAGAAATGAGTTGATTAAGGAACTTAACCAGTAACATTGATGTTCTGATTACAAGGCCTAGGGTAGAACACAGGTTCTAGCTTTCAGTGGTCTATCCACTAAATAGTTGTGACTAGAAGCACCTGCCCTGTCTCCTAATAGGGGTAAAATGTTAGTGAAATTAAAAGCGCCTAAAGGATGATCATTTTCTAGCCTAAAGTAAAGAGAGTTTTTACTTCCTGCCTAAGATCGGGTTGTAGTGTAGATCTACTTGTTTTTTTTTTTTTGTTTTTTCCTTTTCTATTTTAAGAATCAAATCATTATTAACACCTGTTTGTTTCAGTGCTGCAGCGTTAGTCACGTTTTTCTGGTGAACAGTGACATCTGGTGGACACCTAAAAAAAAAAACACTGCCTTTGCTTATACAGTCATCAAAAGTTCCAGGAGCACAGGAGCCTTCAAGAAGCATCCTGCAGGGAGTACAGGTTAAACTTTAGAGAGACTTGATTCCTACCACGGTATGGGGAATCAGGAAAACAGAAAGAAGCCACCGAATAAGCTTCAGTAATGATCAAGAGAGCTTCCAAATGGCTAGATGCCACCTAAGTAATTTTGTTATAGATTTGAAGATATTTCCCTCTTAGCTCACTATTTTCAAAGATGGTATGTTTACTTTATGGAATAAATGAAAATTATATGTTCTACTTTTCCTTTTACTATAATTGAGACATAGATGCAGAGAAGGGACAAGACACACACACACATACACACACACACACACACACATTCACAAACACATAAACACATACAGCCAGCACTTCACATTTGTAGGTTCCACATCTGTGGAATCAATCAACCTCGAATTGAAAATATTCGAAAAGAATATTGCTTCTCTACTTAACACATATGCACTTTTTCTTGTCATTATTCCCTAAACAGTACAGTGTAACAATTACTTACATAGTAGGTACATTGTATTCGGTATTATAAGCAAATTAGAGATGATTTAAAGTACACCAGAGGGTGTGCATAGGTTACATGCAGTTACTCTGGCATTTTGTATCAGGGACATGAGTGTCATAGATTTTGATATTCCCAGGAGGCCTTGGAACCAATATATAATATGTAAACATATATAACACATATATAAACATGTGTATATTATATATAACATATAATATTTTAAAACATCTTATGGTTCTGCTTCTCTGGAGATTGCTAATGCATAAATCCCTGAAGATTAGACACAACTCAAGATAAAGTATATTAAAGTACATATATATGTTAGGGGAAGGAGATTAACTGATAATAAAATTCAGTTACTCCTGGTGGAATGGAAGCACTGAGTAGAAAGACTTATGCAAAAATTACTTTTTTGTACCTTTCAGTTTGTATGATTAGATGCACACCTGCTACACTGGTGAGGAAGGAAAATAACAGGGTAAATGTGTTTTTATGTTGACATGAGTGAATCCAGGACAGAACAGTCAAATCCATACTAATTTTGCTCTTCATAGCCGTGGCTTGTCAAATTCATCAGCAGCATTGTTTTCAGAAACTGTCTTTGTCATTTACCATTAAAGAAAGTATACAATGCAAAACTGATATATAAATTTCTAATACTTGAACCAAAAAGTGTACCCTTAAATGCATGTCAGAGTGACTACAATATATATTTTTTCAATTTTTAAAAATTTTATTGTGCCAAGAACACTTAATAGGAAATCTAAAGTATTGCTGATCATAGGCACAGTGCTGAACAGCAGATCTCTGCAACTTACCTATCTTATTTAACTGAAACTTTATGCTCATTAATTAGCACTTGATTTATCTCCCCAGCCTCTGGCAACCACTAATCCACTTTTTGATGCCATGATTTTGACTTTTTTAGATATCTCATAGAAGTGGAATCATGCAGCATCTGTCATTCTGTGACTAGCTTACTTCATACAGCATAGTGTTCTTAAGGGTCATCCATGTTTTCTCAATACAAAATTTTCTTCTTTGTTAAAAACTGAATAATATGCCTTTGTATTTATATACATTTTCCTTATCCACTTAACTTTCCATAGACATGTAGGTTGTTTCCACTTCTTGACTATTGTGAATAGTGCTGCAATGAACATGGAAGTGCTAATATCACTGCAAGGCCCTGATTTCCATTCTTTTAAATAAATACCCCAAATTGAGATTACTGGATCATATTTTGAATTTTTTGAGGAAACTCCATCCTGCTTTTCATAGCAGCTGCACCATCTTCCATTCCCACCTATAGCGTACAAGGTTTCCAAATTCTCCACATCCTCACTTGTTGTCTTTTTTATATATATAATTGGTGTCTGAACAGATGTGAGATGATATCTCTTTGTGGCTTTGATTTGAATTTCCCTCATTATATTAGTGCAGTTGAACATAATTTCATATACCTGTTGGCTACCTGTACATCTTCTTTGGAGAAATGTCTATTTAAACCTTTAGTCCATTATTTTAATCTAGTTATTAGGTGGTTTTTTTGTTTTGTTTTGTATTTTTGCTGTTGAGTCGTAAGAGTTTCCTTATATATTTTGGGAATTAACCCCTTCTCAGTTATATGATTTGCAAATACTTTCTCCCATTCTGTAGGTGTCTTTTCACTCTGTTAGTTGTCTCCTTTGCTGTACAAAATATTTCTAGTTTGATGTAGGCTTATTTTCCTCTCAAAATACATACCTTTAGAGTGTCTTGTTACAGATATAACCATATATAAGGCAGTAATATGTTCACATGTAGGAGGTCTGATCATTTTATCGAGAGAGGTAAACTAGTTATAAGGAGTGGAATTTTAGTTCGAGTGAAAATCCTCATTTGAGAAGTTGGTTGATTTTTTTTTCCAATGGCTGTCAACTCATGTAAGTACAAATAATATTTTAACAGAAATTTGTAATTCCTCTTCTGTGCTTTATTTTTAAATTGTGTGTTATAAAATCTTCTTGCCATCTTTTAGTTTGATTTGTTGTTACTGTTTTTCTAATTAATTAATTTTTGATGCAACTTAGGACTTTTTTTGCAAACTAAAATGTTTTAAATTTATATTAAAATATCCTTTCACTGATAATTCAAAGACACTTACCTGTAACTATGCTTAATTTATATATGGGTCTTGCATTTCAGAGAAGAGCTTTTATTAGCTTTTAAAACAAAAAATACCTGCACCAGCAAGTATAGCCCATGAGAGATACATTGTCATTTTGATACAAGGCACCTGTTTACTGCATCTATCTGGGAATAAACCAAATGAATACATTTGGCCTGTGGAATGTTTCAGTGGTGTTACCCGAAAAAAACAAGTCAATAACAATACTCGAGCTATTGTAACAAAAGTCACAAAATGCGCTAAGGGTGGTTTAAAAGGGTCTCAGGGATCTCTCTGCCAGGTATGACATGATACATCTTAATACTTCAGAGAGACTGATTAAATCCTTTTGAAATAATTTACTAGAGAAAACACTGGTCATTTTTCTTTTTAATCTACTGAAAAAAATGACAAGATATTATATCATCTCTTGGGTTGAATAATAGTAAAGTTTTGAAAAAACATTTTCATATGCTTTATACTTTATGCCCATCCATCCTGATATCCAGAAGTGTGTCCCTTGAATAATAGAAAGAGTATGACCTCAACTAAAAAGAAATCAAAACTATCTATATCTATAAAAATGCTAATTTAGTTTAGACATCTATGTGACATAAATACCTGATTAATACTCAGTGCAGCGGATCCTAGATTTCTTGAAAGTTTTAACGGTTATATTGTTTTGAGTTTTCAAAAAGCTGTGTGAGAATTACTTTAGTTATCTTTGTGTTTATTATTTCTTGAGGCCTAGAGGATAGCAAATCTATTGTTGGATCTGACACAGAAATGAGCAAATCCCCATCCCAGCCTGTTGCAGGGGAAAACAGATATCAAAAATCTCTCCCCACTCAGAGTTTCTTGGAAGTTATATCCTAGTGCTAGAGTCTGATGTGTGGACACCCTCCTCCCAACAATGCAAGTTGTCTTCCCTTGATGCCCAAAGCAAACGCAATGATCAAATCACTCAGTCTCAAATATAACCCGTGTTCTCCTATACTTTAACAGAAAGGGTGCATTTGAGAAAATACCATACCAACATAGTGAGTATCTAATAAGTGTCTGCACCCCAGTCATGTCTACTATGTCCTGTATCATGTTTCTCTCATTGGTTACGTGCAGCCATATGAACACTCTGGGTTTGTTTTGTTGTTGTTGTTGTTATTGTTGTTGTTATTTTCCATCATCCTTGAAAAAAGGCAAAGAAAAACTTGCCAAGGCCAAATCTCCATGCCCCTTTCCTGAATTTTTAATGGCAACTATTTTAGCTACACAAATATTTAGCAAAAGCCTTTAAAAATCACTACTATTCAAGACTTACTCAAATTATTTTCCGAGGATTACCTTCATCAAGAGAATAGATAACAAAGTGAAGAAAGACAAGCTTTCACTTCAAAGGAATTCATTAGGTAGCTGAAATCTTCACAGGCGAGCACAAAAAGATAGTCTTCATTGTCACCCTTAAGAGGGGGATAGGGAGACTGTAACCATCCCAGTCTTTTTGTTCAATGAAATAGCTGAGCCATTGAAGAAGAAAGAATTGGTTTAAAAGAATTAGCATTTAGAAAGTTTCATACCCGTCTTCAAGTCCCCTTTTCATTATCCTGCTGTTACCATAACATGTTCCCTGCCCCAGGGCTTCGTGCTAAGGCAAGCTCGGAGGGCTAATGGATTGGGAAGTACTCTCGTTCATCTTTAACATCAGACAGAGGAGGACTCAGAAGTGTGAACGGGCAAAGGGCAAAATTCTGGCCAGCTGCTTCCTTATATCTAGACCCTGGAACTGATCCTACATTGAGAAGAAGAGTACTGAGTTGAGCATATGACTAGATTACTGAGAGGGGATGAGGGAGGAGAGCATCTCTCCAACTGATATTTGAGTTCAGCTTGTGTGATACTTGTTCAGGCATTGGTTTGAAATAAATACAATACCAGCAGATCAAATTAGCAAAGCTGAACTTCAGGAACATCAAGATGCTCACACTGAATGAACTTGCTGCAGTTTTCTAGTTGTGCTTATAAACTTGGAAATAGATCAGTGTGGCCAGTGCATTTTGACATGCTTTTATCAATGAAAATAGCTGTTGTGTTCTTAGGCACAAAACTGTGACTTTGGGACACACACTGAAATCAGAAATTAAACAAATTAATTAGTTTCATGGTGAACACTTCAAAAAGTGAGAAGTATACAAAGAAATGGAAATAGAGATCTGTCCTTCAGAATATTAAAATTATTGAGGAAATGAGCAAGATATTTCAAAATAGGTAAATTGAATAATCTCACAACACTTCTGTGAGGTTGGGGTGAGGATACAGCTTGGGCAACGGGTGTGTTTAAAAATGCAATGATACAGGAAGGAATGAACCATTCCTAATATTGTGGAAGACATTGTAATGGTTAATATTAGGTATCAACTTGATTGGATTAAAGAATGCCTAGGTGGCTGTTAAAGCATTGTTTCTGGGTGTGTCTGTGAGGGCGTTACCAGAGGAGATTGACATTTGAGTCAGTGAACTGGGAGAGGAAGACCCACCCTCAATGTGAGTGGGCACCATCCAATCGGCTGCCTCACGGCTAGACCAAAGCAGGCAGAAGAAGGTAGGATACTTTTGCTTGCTGAGACTTCTTTCCTTGCTGGGTGTTTACTTCTGCTCCTCCTGCTCTTGGACATCAGACTCTAGGTTCTTTGGTCTTGGACTCTGAGACCTGCAGCAGTGGCTTCCCGGGGGCTTTTGGGCCTTCAGCCACAGACTGCAGGCTGCACTCTCAGCTTCCCTGGTTTTCAGGCATTCCGACTTGCACTAAGCGAACACCAGCTTCTGTCTCCCCAGCTTGCAGATGACCTATCATTTAGGGAACTTTACCTTGTAAACCCGTGAGCCAATTCTCCCTAATAAACTCCTATATATCTCTCTCCTTCTCTCTCCTATAGGTTCTGTCCCTCTGGAGAATTCTAATACAGACATTTGCAGGAAATATTCAAATTGGAAATAATCCCTTTTCCACCAAAAGGCATAAATATCCATAAATTTTTTACCTGACTGACATATCTGTAACATAGAAGACAGAACAATGGAAAAGAATAAGACTTGTTTAATATTTTTGTTGTCAGCCAAGATACATGTGTATCAGGTTACTCGGTGGAAAGTTAGGTCCCAGATTTTACTTTACTCCTCACTTCATTTATTCCTTTTTCTAATCGTCAACAGTTTATTTATGTTAAACCTCAGTGCCATCATTTAAAATTTGCTGCCTGCTTTGGGCCTTCAGAATTGAATGTTTTGTTTTACTTTAGGGGAAGAATCTCTTTGGTGTAGAAAGGACGTTTAGAGTAGCTCTTTGTAATTAAGCTTTTGTCCTTTGTGGTGGTTTGGGGAGGGAAAATTTTGTCTTGATAGTGACCTCTGCTACCTTAGAGGATTCCTGAGGCAGATGGAGATTTGCACTAACCTGTCCCCATAAGCTGGTTATGGCTGTGGAACCAGACTTGGGCTTAGTGCAGAGGAACCAGGCCCAGCACACAGGGCTACTTGGGGTCAGTGTTTGCAGGCGATGGTTTTGCTGGCACAGCTGAGTTCTCCTGCCATGAGGAAGCCACAGGAAGACTGATTCTTCGACCAGCGCAAGCAAACTGTGTGGGATCCTGGCAATTTGCAGTAGGAGGCCCTGTAGTATTAAATACTATATTAATTCATTAGAGTTAAAAAATTACTATAATTTTAACAATAAAGGAAATAGAGTCTTGTTCTGTACTCCAAGCTGAGAAAAGGGAACATACTGGTGATATGTTAGCATATATCAGAGTTAATTGCAAAACAATTTGGAACATGAAATAATAGCAGTAATTATTATATACATAATGTTTGGCTAAAGGATGCCTGCCTTCTAAATACTTTGCACAGGTATATATATACAGATTTATACACAGATATACATACATATATGTATACTCCTATAAACACACACACATATATATATTTGTTTAGTCCTCATGACAATATTATCAATATGAAAATCAAAACGCAATGGTGCAGAAGGGAATGTAAGATCTGTGATTTTGGCCATTTGTCTTTCTCATGGGACCCTAGTACCTTTCCCATGTGCTGTGGATGAAAAGGTCAAAAGGGAGACCAGGAAATAAAGGATAGATGCAAGAGCAGAAACTCATTGCCTTGAAATAGATTAAGCATATTTCCTCCTGTGACTGGCTCAGTAGCATTATCTTTAATTAGGAAGAACAAGATTCTGCTCAGGTGAAAAAAGTTGGCCCTATTATTTATGCTTTCTTTTCTCCCTCAGCTGTATAATTTAAGTTTGCAGATTTATTCAAAGTATAGCCTTTGTCATAACCAGGGTTTTGTTTAACTAAGGAGGATAAATAATCAGATGTTGACAGAAATGAGCAATGCTCCCTTCAAAAATCTAATCTTTCTGGACTTTGTTAAAGAAACATCAGGGGAAATTGATGGCCATAAAGATTTATATTTATTAATCTAAGGGGATTTTTTTCTAGCTCTGGAATGATAACAGCTATTTGAGTTATGGCTGAATAATGGAGAGTATTGAATCAGAGAGTCCCCTTATGGTTAACACACATTAATCATTTGTATAATTAAAAATATATTTCTCAACTCAGTCTATTTTTCATATTTAAAGAATATTCATCAGACTAAAACTTTTCAGATACGCAATATGGAAAAGTTACTTTTAGAGAATGATTGAGAAAAGGAAAAGTCCAGTCAACCAAATACCATCACATACCTCATAAATGGATAGAAATATGTTTTATATGCATGATTTTTAGTCTAACAATATTAAACATAATAAACTTATTTGTACACTTACGATGATTTTGTTTCTATGTACATAAACTGTATGTGCTCATTGAAAAATGCAAATGCAAAATATGTTAAAGTAAAAATAGCCCTGCACCTCACCTCCAAAGGGTAACTAAGTTTAATATCTTAGTGACTATCTTTCAGATATTTCCTCAGGCTTACACTCAGAAACAGATCTTGCTCACACAAACACCCACGAAGTTTACATACTATTATGATATTGTGGAAACAATCAAAGATCTCCCAAATGAGAACAAACAGAGGCTATTTATTCAGTTTGCTATAGCAAGGGATTCAGCCACTTTCACTTGCCTTTGGCAGAGATTCGAAGGGAAGGAGAGGAGTGGGAAAGCTTTGTAGTGGAAAAAAGTTTTAGATATGCTCGGATTGAAGCATTTTGGCAGGGGGAAGCTGAAAGAGAGCTAACTACAAGCTGTGCATGTTATGTGATTAGTTAGTGAAACATATTTGACTTTCTCTGGATGGTTCAAAGCTAGAAGCACAGACAAAGATGTGTATAGAGTCAGAGAGAGAGAGAGAAGAAGAAGAAGAGGAAGAGGAAGAAGAAGAAGAAGAGGAGGAGGAGGAAGAGGAAGAAGAGGAGGAAGAGGAGGAAGAGGAAGAAGAGGAGGAAGAGGAGGAAGAGAAGAAGAAGAAGAAGAAGAAGAAGAAGAAGAAGAAGAAGAAGAAGAAGAAGAAGAAGAAGAAGAAGAAGAAGAAGGAGAAGAAGAACAAGAAGAAGAAAAGACAGTCATTAACAAAACCCTCATTGTTTCAAATTATTTGCTGCAGAGAATGTAGTCTGTCTTCCCAGGCGGGTGGCTCATAGGTAGTGGGTCAGAATTCTATTGTCGTATATGGGCTGGCCATTGTCCATTTATGTATTCAGGCTCTCATTATCTGTAACTTGGATATAACTTGGATTTTTTCCTTGGATAATAGTTTCAATTAATATTCACTATAACATTATTTTTAATGGCTAAATATTTCATTTTATAGATGTGCTATACTCTCAAACTGTGTTATACATATGCTATAATACTTATCCCATTTCTAATGTCATTTGGGACATTTCAAATTGTCTGAATTTTAGCAATGATAAAATGAACTTCCTTAGAGACAATTATTTTTACACGCATCCACTTATATTTTAAAAGTACATTTCTAGAATAGAATTGCATGGCTTAATACATTTACACATATTGAAAGTAACTACAGAATGCTAAATTGTTCTTCACTTGAAGCACTTAACCTCCTAAGTGAATGGAAGCATCATATCACCAATATAGTCATTTTTAAAAATTGCTAATCCTACAAATAGCAAACTTCTATTTACTTATGATGGTGAATATCTTCTTGTGTACTTATTGACCATTTGCATTTTTTCTTTTCTCATTTGCCAGCTCATGTCTTTTGCTCATATTTTTCCTCGTATAATCCATTTTCCTTTTGATTTATGAGTCCTTTATTTTTGATGCCGCAAAATTCTCCAACTTATCATTTAATTTTTAAATAATGTTATGCTTTATTTTTGCTATGTGAGGTGCTTCCTTTTAATTGTATTTGCAAAGTGACTAAGATGTTATTGCTATTTAAGGGTTGTGGCCAGATGGCGCTGTTTGTCTTTAGAGATCATGAGAATCATCAGATCCAAAAAGCTGACCTATACATTTTCGGTGTGATTAGAAAACAAGCTCTTAGTTAAAAAGAAAATAAAAGACAAAAAAGAAAACTTTCCAAATTATTCCATAAAAGCTAACAAAATATTTTTTATTTTATTTTGATAATAAGTAGTCTAATATTCTGGCAATGCTCTATTACTTACCCACACAGGTTATATCCTGTTCTCTACACTCAACTTCTTGAATTTTTTCAGTTTAACTAATAATCTTTAGGTTATAAGTATATAAACCAGGAGGACACAAACCCCTCAGGTTTTTTTTTTTTTTTTCCCACTCTTGCCCACAGGAACTTAGTTAGCTATTTGACTACTCCAAGGATAGGCAGTTGAACAGACCTTCTGTTAATGATCTCTGAGTGACCAGAACCAGCATTTCCTCCTCCCATGGAGAGGTTTCCAGAGGTTTCTGAGTATTCCTTTTTTTTTTTTCCCACAGTAGATCCACTCCAAAATTTCTTCAGTCTAGTGACTACTTTCTTCAAGTGTCTCAGCAGTTCTTCATATTGGCCATAAATTAGACTATGAAATCTATAACAATTTTTCTGATTTCCTCATTCCATTACCAGAAATTCTGATTTAATTGGTCTAAGTTGGGATCCAGCATAAGTATTTTTTAAAAAGCTCTCCAGGTGATTTGAATGTGCCTCCAGAGTTAAAAATCATATGCTAATTCATTTTCCCTTACCTCTTACCAATAGGCTATCTCTCTCGCTCTCCCTCTCTCTCTTTCTCTACATATATATGGTATCTTCTGTAATAGACATGTCAATTATAAAATTATTTCGGTATGAGTTAGCTTGCTAAGTCTACTTTTAAAAATAGTTTATCTTTTAAGTAATTTTAAATATAAAATGAGAATAACATAATGAATAACCAAGCAGTCTTTCTTCAATATTCAAATCAAATCATTGGACATGATTAACACAACACTCACAGTCTCATAGATTCAGAAATATGCATAGCTGTTATATTTAAAAGGGATCCTAGAGATCATCTAATTATACTTTGTGATTTATGTAAAATGAATATATTTTATATAATATTTTCATTTTTATAAAATGCATATATATATATAAAATAGGAAAACTGAGATCCAGAAAAAATAAGTGATTATAACAATACTATTCAGCCATTAAGTGTTGGATTTAGTCCTAAAATATCAATATGTACTTATATTAGTTTCGAATGCAGCATAAGAAATTACTCTGAAACTTAGCAACTAAAACACATAATACGAATGTATAATCTCACACAGTTTATTCAGGTCATGAATTCAAGGAAAGCATAGCTGGTTATTTCTGGCTCACTGCATTTCATCGGGTTGCAATCAAAATGCTGATCAGGGTTGGCAGCAACTGAAGGCTTGACTGAGACTGGAGGATCTGATTCCGAGATGGCCCCCTCATGTGGCTACTGTTGGGAGGTGTCCATTTCTTACCACAAGGACATTTCATAGGACTGCTTGAATATCCTCATGATTTGGCAGCTTACTTACTCCTATTATCTATTTTATGAAATAGCTTTGGAAGCCACACTCCGTATTTTTTTTGTTTATTTTTATTTTTTATTTTTTATTTTTTATTATTATACTTTAGGTTTTAGGGTACAAACCCACACTCCGTATTATTTACAATACCTATTAGTAAAGACACAAGACGTCTCTTATTACACAAGACATCTCTCTCCATGTAGGAGGGAAGTACACAAGTATATGAATATCAAACAGTAAGAATCCATCAGGAATGATCTTAAAACTATCTACCAAGTACCTATCTTGGCACTTCATCCCTCCATCATGGCTCATAAGTAAATCATAAATCACAGGTCTTTGGCAGTCTTTTAAAACTCAGTTCTAAGTTTCTACCACAAATAATATGACAGTTCGTATCATCTAGTAACAAGTTGAGAAAATAGAGCTTTAAACAATGTTTTAATAATTTGTGATGCTTTAATAAAATCTGCATTGATGAGCCAGGCGCAGTGGCTCCTGCCTGTAATCCTAGCACTAGGGAGGCCGAGGCGGGTGGATCACAAGGTCAGGAGTTTGAGACCAGCCTGACCAACATGGTGAAACTCCATCTCTACTAAAAAAAAACAAAAATTAGCTGGGTGTGGTGGCGGGCACCTGTAATTCCAGCTACTCGGGAAGCTGAGGCAGAGAATTGCTTAAACCTGGAGGCAGAGTTTGCAGTAAGCTGAGATCATGCCACTGCACTCTGGCCTGGCAGCCTGGGCAAAAGAGCAAGACTCTGTCTGAAAAAAAAAAAAAATCTGCATTGATCTTATTTGACATTTTGGCAATTACCTTTAAAAGGCATACTTTTTCTTCAGCAATCTGAGAAATTTTATCTTTCCATTTTTAAAGCATTTAGAAAATGATAATCTCCTCTGATGAGCTATGTTTTCTATGCAAAATAAGTACTTTTTTCTTAAGGACCATGATATATGATCAGCAGCTTACCTACATCCTAGAGATCAATTAGTTTTCATAAAAACTAAAAAAGGGCTCAGCTGGGACGGTTTTCTAGAGCTCCTTCACATGGCATCTTCAGGTCTGAGGGCAATCTACCTCCTTACATGGTTGATCAGGGCTCTCAGAGACAGTGTTCCAGAAAAACTAGGAAAAATGCAAATACTTTATATTTTAGCCTTAGAGATCTCATTTTTTCACTTCCACTGCATTCTACTGATTAAGCTAATCACTAAAGCCAAGTCAGATTAATCTGACCATCTTCTCTTAATTATTTAAAAATATATATATTATCAGAAAATTTGGTTCACATTTCAATATTTATAGCCTACTTGGATCTCAGGATTGAATAAGACCTTAGAGATAATCCTCAGCTCCTATATTCAATTACCATTTCAGTTAGCACTGAATGAGTTTAATATAAGTTTTTAGGCAAGTTCTAGGGGATGATATTTTCACATGATGTTAAAATGAAATATAGCTTTAAATGACTTTACTGGGAAAATCCTAAAAGACTCCAGGATAGATAAGATGTTATAAGAAAGAGAGGCACAGGTGTGTATCTGTGATATGTGTTTCAATGTATTTGGGTTTCTAAGTCTCTGTCAACCTTAGTATGTCTCTCTTTATGGAATACTTAATTGCCTACTTCATTTCAAAAAGTGTCTAAGTACTAAAGTAGGTGAGTCCTTCTAAATTCATTTGTATGGTTGTGTGCATGTGTCTATGGAGGAGTATCTGTCCTTCTGTATGTGGATGGACAGATGGACAAATACTCCTTTAATGGATATGCCTCTATGCTTGTCTACATTTTTCTATGTTTGTGTCTTTCTGAGTTAAACATTTTTTTATTCAACAACTTATACTTCATCTCATTGTAAAAAGTGTTTAAGGTAGCTCTGTACCATGTATACACAATTGGTATTTTCTGTGGGTCTCTACCTCTGCACGCTGCCTTTTTTTTCCCTGCCTCATTCCAGGATACTAATCACCCTGCATTTAACCATCAGTTCTTTCTTTACTTTTTTAATTCTCTTCAGTAAACACTTTGCCTCATTATTCATCATAGAGGAACTTCCGTATAGTCTCATCGTCACTTCTGCCATCTGTTTCCAAAAACTAGACTATCTTTTTATTGACTGCAGGTTACTTTAGCACCCCCACTGAGTCTCAAATATATTACAGCTAAGCTTTGCAGAAGTATGCTTCTTAAACTTCACATCACAGCCTCTGTCCCCAAGCTATTTGAAGATCTATTGCTGAAGTTGCATAATAAGTCCATTCCTAAAGCAAACCTGTCAAAGGTGGTGGTGGTTTATGAGTCATGCCCTTGCACACTGCTATTTAAAAAGTACAGGAAAAAATGGGCAGTCCTCTCAAGTGCTGGCCAGCTTTCTTTTGCTTTACTTCCAAAGCTGAAATGGTAACTGAATATAGGAACTGAGGATTATCTCTACGGTCTTATTCAATCCTGAGATCCAAGTATCCTATAAATATTGAAATGTGAACCAAATTTTCTGATAATATATATATTTTTAAATAATTTAGAGAAGATGGTCAGGTTGCTAAAAAAAAAAATCTCTTCTACACGCTAGAGAAAGATTTCTGACAATAAGATGTAAAGAAAGAAGAACTAATATTTTTAAAGACATCCTGGAATTCAGTCACCTACTTATACTGAATTACTTTTGTTTATGGGTAGCATTACATGGCAGATTAAAGATGGCAGCAGATATTTTCGCGTTTGTTTTATGGAGAACGTGGTTATAAATATCTTCTCCTTTAATCTGACTTGGCTTTAGTGATTAGCTTAATCAGCAGAATGCAGTGGAAGTGAAAAAAATGAGATCTCTAAGGCTAAAATATAAAGTATTTGCATTTTTTCCTAGTTTTTCTGCAACACTGTCTCTGAGAGCCCTGATCAGCCATGTAAGGAGGTAGATTGCCCTCAGACCCGAAGATGCCATGTGAAGGAACTCTAGAAAACCGTCCCAGCTGATCCCTTTTTTCCAGCCTCCCTACCAAGGTACCAGACATGCAAATTAAGCCATACTGTGCCCTCCAATCTAGCCCATTTGCCAGTTAAATACTCCATGAATTGATGCACATAGTACAAAATATGTAACTATGATACTAACCCCACTAGATACACCTAATGTAACATAACTTTTTCAACACCAAGTTCTATAAAAGACTTTCTTGCTTCCACTGAGATATTTGAGAGCTACATTTAACCTACCAATCTCTCTACTGCTGTATCGCTTTATGATCAGTCATTGTTGCTTTGGCCTTATGTATTAATTGGGTTCCTTTTACTCATCAAAAAAATCTGTATTTCAGAAGCAATTTCTAAAAAAAAAATTACTGAGTTTCATAGAGAGTAGACAACAAATATTTGCTTATTGATTGACCCTTTAACCCAAAGATCTCTTTCAGTAAATCCTCATTTCCCTGTGTCTGTGTTTCAGACACAGAACAACAGAATAAAAGGATTGTTGTGGTAATTGAGAGCAGAAGGGTTCTGTTATGTTTTACTACCAGAGTTCATTCTGTTGTGGAAACATTAGACAATTTCAAGAAAGTAATTTCCTAGTTGTTAATTTACAAACATAGTGCTTAATTTTTTAAAATAACTAGCAACAGGAGAAAAATAGCTGGAGCCTACAGCCATGTCAGAGCACATTCTCTAAGATGAATCTCCTTACATCTAATATACACTACAGGAAAATACATGCATTTCTCCAGGAATGTGTATATTTTGTTATGGAAAAATTCCCTTCTCCCTCAGGGGATCAGAGTCTCAGTGCACAGGAATAGACTCCTTCAGGGGTACCATTCGTATTTCTTATTCCACGGAGTTGTGCTCCAGATGGGACAATCACATAAATATTTAAAGGTGCCCTTTGAATTGTGCAAACAACAAGTACTTTCTCTGCCAAATTCTTTCTCATTTTTTCCGCTGCATCTTACCCTCTTCTATCTACTCCTTCTTGTAACCTTTTTCTTTTTAATTATACTTTAAGTTCTAGGGTACATGTGCATAACATTCAGGTTTGTTACATATGTATACAGGTGCCATGTTGGTTTGCTGCACCCATTAACTCATCATTTACATTAAGTATTTTGCTTAATGTAAATAGTATTAATGCTATCCCTCCCCATCCGCCTTCTCATAACCTTTTGATATAAGCTAGTAGCTCTCAACCTGTGTTCAGATAAATTACTTCCGCTCTCTACTTGCAGGTGCCGGCCATTTTAGAGTAGATTGGGTAGATTTTCTTATCAGGAGCACTGATAGGAAAAACTGGGTAACTATTTTGAGAATTGTATTTTTCAGTGTAAAACATTCCAGCTAGCATTTACCTAGTGCAAGGTAAGGGTGAGGAATTATGGTTGCTTGCTTGGAGAAGAACTTGAGTTGAGCAGATCATGACTTCCTTTTATCCTCTCTGAAGCTTTTCCCCAACGGGAAATATTTACTCAAAAGATTAAACGTATGAAGACATTTTATTTAGAGAAACAGACATAATAAAACCAACACAATTTAACTACTTTTATTGGCTGTTTTTCCATCTCTGATTTGGGGTAAGCAAGAAAGATAAGTAATCAGGGAGCCTACTTATTATTCAGATAATGAATTATGAAATCTGTCTAGCCACTGCTGAAGTTCAGGTGACAATGAACATAAATCCCAGTTGTATGATGCCAAAATGAAATGCTAGAAGCAACTAGATCTGTTTCAAAACTGGGAACGTCCACTAATAGCAACTAGTTGACTGTTTGAGGTCTCAAAGTTATAGGACTCTGAACCCTACTTGTAAGAGTATGAGAAAATAAATAGAATAGAGGTAACATCACACACACACACACACACACACACACACACACACACACACACAAAGAGAGAGCTAGTTCTAAGGTGGATATTATCTCATCTCCCTTTTATAACTTCCCTTTTGTGATGCTACATTACAACCAATATCAGAATTATTAGTTTCCAGGTTTCTCTAGGTCTGGAGAGTGGGGTTTTACATTTTCCTGTGGGGAAATATTTTAATGCCTTCAAGAGAATTAAGGAGAGACAGAATTAGCTTGGGAAAGAAAGGTAAAGAAAACAAAACAGCTAATTTTTCTTTGTAGATTGATTGAAGGTCTTCAGGACTATAGGTTTGAATGTGACATATGTCAGAGGTTAATATTGAGGTAGCTCTGGCTAAAATTATTTTTATGTTTCCCTTTGTTGCTAGACAAAGGACCTGTTATGGACTGAATTGTGTTCCCTAAAAAAGGCATATATTGAAGCTATAACCCTTATTACTACAGAATGGGACTGTATTTGAATGTAGGGCTTTTAAAGAGTAATTATGTTATAATGAGATTATTAGGGTGAACCCTAATTCAATTTGATTGGTGTCCTGACAAGAAGAAATTAGGACACAAGGGAGTCAACTTCACTGCACTCGTGCACAGGGGAAAGGCCATGTGAGGAAACAGCTAGAAGGCTTGGCTTGCCATCTGCAAGCCAGGAAGAGAGGTCTCAGGAGAAACCAACCCTGCTAACACTTCAGTCTTGAACTTCCACCCTCCAGAACTGTGACAAAGTAAATTTCTATTGTTTAGCCCACCCTGTCTGTGGTATTTTGTTATGACAGCCCCAGCACAGGGATTAGGAAAGTGAGTACTCTTTCTAAAATTTAGATCTAGTATGAAAATAAAAAGATAATAAATAATACAACAGAAGTTTTACATTTTGATTCCTACTCAACCATTTCCAGGAAAGGAACCAATTTTCTGATTGAGAGGACACTCTCTTCCTCTGGAAACTACAGGCAGGTCATGATGATAATTCATAAATTCAACATTGTTCTCTCCTTGGAATTCAAATGTTCTCTTTCCTCCCCTGGAAGGATCATTTAAGCATACATTCTCTCCCTTTATTGGAATTTACTTAAGACAGTTTATACCCCAAGCCCAACCTCACAACAGAAGCTTTCTCCAAGGGTACAGATTCTTGAGCAATTATCATTCAACTTCCTACCCTAGATCCTAATAAAAATCTTAGGACATCTTTTCAAACTCGACTGGCAGTTTTCAGGTAACAAGGTTAATTATGTAAAAAAGACACTAAAGGTTAAACTTGATTTCTGGAATACTTAATAGTCAATCTCCCTGGAAATATAATTGAAACTTGGCTTTGTAGAGAATCTCTCTACCACAGCAAATTTTGAAAGTTTTATGAGATTTAGATGAACACTGAAAGGCTTGTGTTTTCACAATTCCATATCCCTTAGCTATTATTGTTTATTAAGTTTGTAAAAATCAATGTTCATAATGTGTACTCCTCCATTACTGTTTTCCCTTTGACAATTTGTGCATATTTTTCTTTGATGAATCTTTAAATCAAAAAAGAAAATACCACTTTACAACTGCTTTAATTTGCCAGTTTATTCTTAGAAACCTCAAATGCATGGGCTGCTGTTATCAATTTCCTCCAGTTAACTTGATCTCCTTCTGCCAACCTCTACTAAAAATGAGCATGTAATCATGAAACTTATATCTGTTGAGGGGACAAAAACACTGAAATGCCTGTCCCTGGGATTATGAGCTGTTTTGGTTTTCCATGTTTAGCAGAACAAATGGTAAAGTTTGAATAATCTCAAACTCATCTCAGAGATAGGTTTTAAATTGGGTCAATATTAATTTATCCATTTGTCAATAAAGTACATGATGAATTCAAGTTTATATAAGCTTTGATATGAAAGCCCAATGTAAAAGTAAGATATGGTGCTTATTTCCCTCATAATAACACATCAAATGCAATATTAGCTTGAAGTTTATTCCTATTTCTTGAGAATTTTACTCTTGTAATTGAATATCTTCTGATCTAAACAATACTTTCGGATATTAAATTCAGGATTAAGAGACAGGAAGAGTAGAAGGGAAAAGGGGGAACTGTACTTCAATTGCTACCAACAAAGAGTGAATCAGGCAGGAAACTTGCAAACAGTAAAAACTGTTCATCTCTAGCCCACAACTGATACAGTTTGCTTTAATCTTTATTTCTTTCAGTAGTGGAATCCCATGCTTAACATTAAGCTTAATTTAATCAACGTATTCAGTAAACTAAAGAGAGATTTGAAAAGTCCAGTTGGTAATTTGAGTCCTTATAAGGAATGATTGTGTAGAATGGGTCACCTATGGAATGTCATCTGGCCTGAAAGGTACCTTGAAGGCTTTAGTGACTGCTAACCTGGCAGCGTCTGCAGTTTCCTTTTAGAGAATTATTACTCTAGGCATCTGCTCAGTATGAAGGAGGCCCTTGTTAAAATCACTTGTTAACCTCTATTGGTCATTATCGCCTCACTATCTGTTAGTTATGGAATTTTGTAGGTGGACACAGAAGGTAAGAGAAAAGCTAAAGTTGTCACAAAGCCTCAAAAGCATGGGTGGACATGATGTGTAGCAATCATGTCGACAGCTTGAGAGAGCAGGCTGCCTGCTGTAATGGTCTCAGAGCAGAAAGAGACACAATAAAAGAAGAAATAAGAAGACACAAGTCAGCATTTGCCGAGAGTAGGCACCCATCATAAAGTTGATAGTGAAGTAATTACTCTGCTCTTTATGACATCACCTACAAATCTGCCTTTCCTGTATTACTCAATCCATTATTGTCCCATTTCCTGAATTCAGCGGTGAACCTGGCAAATGTGAGGTTTCCACAGCTTTCTTCACAAGAACTTCCCATTTTTTAGGAGCTTTTAATGTCATGTAGTTATTCCTAATAAAATGGCCAGGCTGTAAGCATTACTTCACTTCTCATTATTGAATTATTTTCTACTCTATTAAATGCCTTCTCTCCTGCCTCAATATTTATAGTTTCAAATAATTGCAGATTGTTATGCTCTCCCAACTAGCCTAAAGTAACTGCTCAGCTCTGATCTAACAATATTTTTCAATAGTTGAGTGTAAATTGTCTTCTTTGTCCATTAATTTTGAATGGGTTTAGAAAACTATGAACTCACGTATAACATAAAAATGAAGGCAATAGCCTGACATACCTAATTGGCCACACATCTGTCTTTCAGTTTTAGTCTCTCTCAACTTCTGGTAAAACAGAGATTCTAGTTTTTTCAGACAATGAATTAAGACTTTGTTTCCACCACTCAACTCATTAAAGACTGCAGGTATTGATATAACAGTAAAGTGGCCCCTCTTTGAAATGTTACATATTTTGTCTTCCCAAGGATCACACAGAGCACTACTTGCCAACAGGGCAGCTGCAGTGTCAAAGTGACACCATCCCACTTACCGTGGTCACAGCTGGGGTTCTCATAGAAACTGTCAAAGTAACAAGTCATCAAGATAGTTGTAGAAGCTTCCTGCTGCTACCATGTGTCCTTCTGCTCTAGTTTCTCAGCACAATGAAAATGTCAGCAATTCACATCACACCTGAGATAATAAACTTTAAATCATTCTCTTATTTTTTATCACTATGACAAAGAGCTGATACTGTAATATAAAAATGCTAGATTAAGTCTATCTGAAAGATAAAAATGGCTACCCCTTAAAATCTATTGGCTGTTATAATGATATGTGGTTCGTTAAGTCTTTCAAAGGTGCGCTGACCTCACAGATTTGCACTGGAACTGAAACAGCGGGGAGAGCAGAGAACAGTGGCAACCAATGGCTATGGTCATGCCACTGCAGATTGCAAGAAAATGGCTGTGCCACTCAAATATTAGTTTTAGCTTTCATTTCCTGTTTTATTAAAGGACCTTAAATCTGCATCAATTGAGCTAATAGCCTCCAAGTTCATGACCACTTTGCCTGGAAACAGCAGCGTAACTATAATAGTCTCCCATTATACGTGGGAAATATGTTTCAAGACCCCCAGTGGATACCTGAATTGGTGGATAGTACTGAACTCTACATATACTATGTTTTTTTCTATACATACATAACTATGATAAAGTTTAATTTATAAATTAGGCACAAAAAGAGATTAACAATAACTAATACTAAAATAAAACAATTATAACAATTTGCCAGCATCACTACTGTTATGTTGTAGAAATTTTATGAAGTAAAATAACAGTTACTTGAACACATGCACTGCCATACCACAACAGTAGATCTGATAACTGAGACAGCTCTAGGGCTGCTACGTGACTAATGGGTAGGTAACATACACAGCATGGATATGATGGACAAAGAGATGGTTCATGTCCCAAGTGGGAGGGAGGGAGAGGGTTTGAGATTTCATTACACTTCTCAAATTGTCATGTAATTTACAATTTATGAATTGTTCATTTCTGAAATTTTCTATTTATTTTTTCTTGGACCACAGTTGACAGCAGGTAACTGAAACTATGAAATGGGAACTGCAAATAAGGGGGGCTCCTGTAATACCATTTAATTAAGTTGACTAAAATGGACTTTAGAAATTATTGCATCTAATCCTTTCAATTTATTAAATTAAGAAATTGGATCTAAGGAATAATTTCCTGAGATTGAATTATGAATTAATCACGGAGATCATGATGAAAGGACTACAGTTTATTTCCCCCCAGAACCCAAACTTGATATTGTTTCTTAACTAAGTCATATTCCTTCACACAAAAATAGCTTTCTAGTATAGCACCATAGAACTGTATAGCTTCTGTTTGTTGGGAGTTTTCTTCTTTTTGTTTTGTTTTATAGTAGAGCCAAAAAAATACAGAAACATATTTTCAAAATACCTCTGTAGGCTCAACAAAAATAAGATGAAGATGAGTTATTATGAAAAACACTCATGTCTCTCAAATAAATGTCTCAGGTTAAGGAGTTTGGCAGATTTTGTGGGTGTGGATGAAGAGATTAGATGGGTAGCACTTTGGCTTCTTCCAATTGCCGGAAATTCTCATACATCTAAACAATACAGCACAAATAAAGAAAGTTGCATTTATCATAATTTGGAAAATTGCTAAATGTATCATCATCATTTGCAAAACTGTTGCAGTAGATCGTATGATAATTAACCACATTTTCTTTTTCTACAGCTTATTATATATAAAAGAAGGAGCAATTAAAATCACTCTCTGCTATGAAATTCAGGTTCAAGTGAATTGTGCATGAAATTAGCTTTTTAATACTTACATGGAAAATTGAGCTCTCAACCTAGAACCAGGGAGAAAAGGAGTTATTTCTTTTATCTTTTTTTTGTATATAAGTACTCTTTAATTGTAAACATTTCCGACTTAAAGAATAAGCAAAAGGCCAACTCAATAAATTATTCAAAGGTCAAAAATGTCCACTCTCCAAATATTTCATTTATTCTGTAATTGATTTCAAACTTTAGAGACTGTTAAAACTTCCCCTTAGAATATGTATATATCACCATTGAAAACCAATACATTTTTCTTCAAGGGCTTACATTAGCAGAAAAACAAACAAACAAAAAACAACAACAACAACAAAAACATTTTGAAGCTTAAGAGAAACAATATGAACTGGATCTATCTGAAATCCAAACAACTAAAAAAAAATTAACATTTTAAAAGCAGAAAAGTCCTTGTCATGCTACAATTAACTAGTAAAATTGCTTCTTTTAGATGCTACCCAGTTGAAGAAGTATGAGGTTTTAAAAGAGCATGCATCAGGCATAAAGCAATATAGTGAATGCTGATTGTTTTGTATTATTCCCAACTGAATGGGTCTTTTTAAACGTATGTTTAAAGTCACCTTAACCTGTTTCATAATTTCCTTGGTCTTCTTCTTACTTGTAAGCAACCAGTGGAAATCCCTGTTTTTCTGAGATTCCCATAATCTGTTGTTAGAGGCGGAATTTTCTTGGCAATGGCAGGCACTTCCTATATCCTCCATGGCACTTTTGGTGGGGCCATGAAAAGTTAAACTTTGGATTCCTGCAGTGAACTATAGCTCTAAGTATTTCATCTCATGATTTCCAAAAGCTTAAAATACTCTCTTTAACCAGTATGTTTTTGACCATTTTTAATTTTAAACTTCATACTAGCAGTATGTATGATTTACACATAACCATTACAGTATTGGAGCATTCTGGATTTGACAATTTTTCTCTACCAGTGAGTTTTATACTTTACATGTATTTATGATACTAATTATTATCCTTTTTTTCTACCTGAAGAATTCGCTTAAGCGTCTTTTAAGGCAGGTCTGGTGATAATAAATTACCTCAGCTTTTACTTGTCTCTGAAAGATTTTATTTCTCCTTCATTTGTGAAGGACAGCTTTGCTGAATATAGTGTTCCTGACTGACATTTTTTCCTCTCAGCACTTTGTTTTTTGTTTGTTTGTTTTGAGACAGAGTTTCACTCTTGTTGCCCAGGCTGGAGTGCACTGGTGCAATCTCACCTTACTGCAACCTCTGCCTCTTGGGTTCAAGTGATTCTCCTGCTTCAGCCTCCCGAGTAGCTGGGACTACAGGCATCTGCCACCATGCCTGGCTACATTCTGAATATATTATCAGATTTTCTCCTGGTCTGCAAGAGTTCTGCTGAAAAGTCCACTGAGAATCTAATGGGAATTCCCTTATATGTTACTTGAAGACTTTCCCTTACCGTTTTTAAGTTTTCTCTTTGTCTTTGACTTTTGACTTTTGACAGTTTGATTATAACATGCCTTTGAGAGGAACTCTGGTTGAATCTATTTGGAAATCTTTGAGTTTCATGGATCTGGATTCATTTCTTTCCCAAAACTTGGGAAATTTTCAGCAATTATTTTGTTAAATACGTTTTTTGTCCCTTTCCCTGTCTCCTCTTCTTCATGAAAGCATATAATGTGAACATTTTTGTTTCCTTAGTGGTGCCCCATAAGTCTCATAGGCTGTCTTTACTCATTTCCATTCTCTCTTTTTTTTTGTCCTCTGACTGAGTAGTTTCAAAAGACCTATCTTCAAGTTCACAGATTCTTTATTCTTTCTGATTTACCCTACTATTGAAGTTCTCAATTGTATTTTTTATTTCATTGATGGAATTTTTCATTTCATTGGTTGAATTTTTCACTTTCAAAATTTTTGTTTGGTCCTTTTTGATGCCATCTATGTCTTTGTTAAATTTCTAATTCAGATCATGAATTTTTGTTATTCCATGAATTATCTATTAATGTTTGTGTTCTCTTGTATTTTGCTGAGTATACTTAAGACCATTATTTTGAATTCCTTTTCAGGCAATTCATAAATTTTCACTTATTTGAGAGAAGTTACTAGAGAATTACTATCTTTCTTTGGTGATGTCATGTTTCCATGCTTTTATTTATTTCTTGTGTACATGTGTTGATGTCTTCCATCTTGTGTTTTGGTCACTTCTTTCAAACTTTACAGAGTGGCCTTCATAAGACATAACTTTCACCTGCAGATGGGATTGAGGTGCCAGTTGGTTGAGGTGTGGTGGTTATGGTTTTGTGTGGGTGCAGTGGTGTAGTCTCTATGCACTTCCCTCATTTTAGTCAACATTAGTAATAAATGCAGGTGCCTCAGTGGTCTAGGCAGCAGAGGTTTGTAGCAAATTACACATTGACTGTGTAGTTTATTAGGGAAAGGGCTTTTCTTGACTCTAACAGTGGGAGTCTTAGCTGAAGAGATCTATTTTGGTGTTGGGTCTGACATGGCTCTGAGGCAGCCAGAGAGACACTAAGATCCAGGACAAAGGTGCTTGAAACAGCTGTGGATCTGGGTTCCTGGGCTAAAGATCTTACAAAACTACTGTAGCACTTGGGAGTTGAGGTACAGGTTCAAGGTATGAGTGGATGAAGTTCTCCTGATAAGTTGAGGTCTGTTGCTCCAAGGCAAACCCTGACAGCTCAGACCCGTGAGACTAGGATATAGCTGTGGCTGTTAACCTGGGGAGCAGGGCACAGCACTGGCATAGCTCTGGGAGGAAAATGTAGTCCTTCAGAGGCTCAGGCCATGGTGAGCAAGGCAAAGCTGCAATTCAGGACTCAGAACTGACAGAGCGTGAGATACTACATAGTGGTCATTGTGAACTCTGGGATAACAGGGTCCAGCAGTAGCCCAGGCACCGTAAGCCCAGTGCAGCAGCAGCAAGGACCCAAGAATGGCAAGATGCCACTGTGGGGGATTATGAAAGGCAGAGAGCAGCACAGTGATGACTTTAATCATCAGAGAGACAGAGTGCATCAGCAGCTTAGACTATGAGAGACAGTCCAGTTTTAGGTAGGTGGGGTACTGTGGCTGTATGGCCAGGAGGATGGGGTGAAATAACTCAGTCAAGGCTCTGATTTCCTGGGATGTGAGATGCTGCATATGTTTGGCCCTAGAAAGTGAAGTTATATAAATTTCTCTCTATACACTCCTTTGAATGTGTCCCAGATATTCTGATATGTTGTGTCTTCGTTCTCATTGGTTTCAAAGGACATCTTTATTTCTGCCTTGATTTCATTATGTACCCAGTAGTCATTCAGGAGCAGGTTGTTCAGTTTCCATGTAGTTGAGAAGTTTTGAGTGAGTTTCTTAATCCTGAGTTCTAGTTTGATTGCACTGTGGTATGAGAGACAGTTTGTTATAATTTCTGTTCTTTTACATTTGCTGAGGAGTGCTTTACTTCCAACTATGTGGTCAATTTTGGAATAGGTGTGATATGGTGCTGAAAAGAATGTATGTTCTGTTGATTTGGGGGGGAGAGTTCTGTAGATGTCTATTAGGCCCGCTTGGTGCAGAGCTGAGTTCAATTCCTGGATATCCTTATTAACTTTCTGTCTCATTGATCTGTCTAATGTTGACAGTGGGGTGTTAAAGTCTCCCATTATTATTATGTGGGAGCGAAATGCCCACAAGAGAAAGCAGGAAAGATCTAAAATTGACACCCTAACATCACAATTAAAAGAACTAGAGAAGCAAGAACAAACACATTCAAAAGCTAGCAGAAGGCAACAAATAACTAAGATCAGAGCAGAACTGAAGGAAATAGAGACACAAAAAACCCTTCAAAAAATCAATGAATCCAGGAGCTGGTTTTTTGAAAAGATCAACAAAATTTATAGGCCGAAAGCAAGACTAACAAAGAAGAAAAGACAGAAGAATCAAATAGACGCAATAAAAAATGATAAAGGGGATATCACCACCAATCCCACAGAAATACAAACTACCATCAGAGAATACTATAAACACCTCTATGCAAATAAACTAGAAAATCTAGAAGAAATGGATAAATTCCTCAACGCATACACCCTCCCAAGACTAAAGCAGGAAGAAGTTGAATCTCTGAATAGACCAATAACAGGCTCTGAAATTGAGGCAATAATTAATAGCTTACCAACCAAAAAAAGTCCAGGACCTGATGGATTCACAGCTAAATTCTACCAGAGGTACAAGGAGGAGCTGGTACCATTCCTTCTGAAACTATTCCAATCAATAGGAAAAGAGGGAATCCTCTCTAACTCATTTTATGAGGCCAGCATCATCCTGATACCAAAGCCTGGCAGAGACACAACAAAAAAAAGAATTTTAGACCAATATACCTGATGAACATTGATGCAAAAATCCTCAATAAAATACTGGCAAACCAAATCCAGCAGCACATCAAAAAGCTTATCCACCATGACCAATTGGGCTTCATCCCTGGGATGCAAGGCTGGTTCAACATATGAAAATCAATAAATGTAATCCAGCATATAAACAGAACCAACAACAAAAACCACATGATTATCTCAATAGATGCAGAAAAGGCCTTTGACAAAATTCAACAACACTTCATGCTAAAAACTCTCAATAAATTAGCTATTGATGGGACGTATCTCAAAATAATAAGAGCTATCTATGACAAACCCACAGCCAATATCATACTGAATGGACAAAAACTGGAAGCATTCCCTTTGAAAATGGGCACAAGACAGGTATGCCCTCTCTCACCACTCTTATTCAACATAGTGTTGGAAGTTCTGGCCAGAGCAATCAGGCAGGAGAAGGAAATAAAGGGTATTCAATTAGGAAAAGAGGAAGTCAAATTGTCCCTGTTTGCAGATGACATGATTGTATATCTAGAAAACCCCATCGTCTCAGCCCAAAATCTCCTTAATCTGATAAGCAACTTCAGCAAAGTCTCAGGATACAAAATCAATGTGCAAAAATCACAAGCATTTTTATACACCAATAACATACAAACAGAGAGCCAAATCATCAGTGAACTCCCATTTCCAATTGCTTCAAAGAGAATAAAATACCTAGGAATCCAACTTACAAGGGTTGTGAAGGACCTCTTCAAGGAGAACTGCAAACCACTGCTCAATGAAATAAAAGAGGATACAAACAAATGGAAAAACATTCCATGCTCATGGATAGGAAGAATCAATATCGTGAAAATGGCCATACTGCCCAAGGTAATTTATAGATTCAATGCCATCCCCATCAAGCTACCAATGACTTTCTTCACAGAATTGGAAAAAACTACTTTAAAGTTCATATGGAACCAAAAAAGAGCTCGCATTGCCAAGTCAATCCTAAGCCAAAAGAACAAAGCTGGAGGCATCACGCTACCTAACTTCAAACTATACTACAAGGCTACAGTAACCAAAACAGCATGGTACTGGTACGAAAACAGAGATAGAGACCAATGGATCAGAACAGAGCCCTCAGAAATAATGCCACATACCTACAACTATCAGATCTTTGACAAACCTGACAAAAACAAGAAATGGGGAAAGGATTCCCTATTTAGTAAATGGTGCTGGGAAAACTGGCTAGCCATTGGCAGAAAGCTGAAACTGGATCCCTTCCTTACGCCTTATGCAAAAATTAATTCAAGATGGATTAAAGACTTAAATGTTAGACCTAAAACCATAAAAACCCTAGAAGAAAATCTAGGTAATACCATTCAGGACATAGGCATGGGCAGGGATTTCATGTCTAAAACACCAAAAGCAATGGCAACAAAAGCCAAAATTGACAAATGGGATCTAATTCAACTAAACAGCTTCTGCACAGCAAAAGAAACTACCTTTGGAGTGAACAGGCAATCTACAGAATGGGAGAAAATTTTTCCAATCTGCTTATCCAACAAAGGGCTAATATCCAGAATCTACAAAGAGCTCAAACAAGTTTACAAGAAAAAAACAAACAACCCCATCAATAAGTAGGCGAAGGATGTGAACAGACACTTCTCAAAAGAAGACATTTATACAGCCAACGGACACATGAAAAAATGCTCATCATCACTGGCCATCAGAGAAATGCAAATCAAAACCACATTGAGATACCATCTCACACCAGTTAGAATGGTGATCATTAAAAAGTCAGGAAACAACAGGTGCTGGAGAGGATGTGGAGAGATAGGAACAATTTTACACTGTTGGTGGGACTGTAAACTAGTTCAACCACTGTGGAAGTCAGTGTGGCAATTCCTCAGGGATCTAGAACTAGAAATACCATTTGACCCAGCCATCCCATTACTGGGTATATACCCAAAGGATTATAAATCATGCTGCTATAAAGACACATGCACACGTATGTTTACTGTGGCACTATTCACAATAGCAAAGACTTGGAACCAAGCCAAATGTCCAACAATGGTAGACTGCATTAAGAAAATGTGGCACATATACACCATGGAATACTATGCAGCCATGAAAAAATGATGAGTTCATGTCCTTTGTAGGGACATGGATGAAGCTGGAAAACATCATTCTCAGCAAACTATCGCAAGGACAAAAAACCAAACACTGCATATTCTCACTCATAGGTGGGAACTGAACAATGAGAACACATGGACACAGGAAGGGGAACATCAAACACTGGGGCCTGTTGTGGGGTGGGGGGGGAGGGATAGCATTAGGAGATATGCCTAATGTTAAATGATGAGTTAATGGGTGCAGCACACCAACATGACACATGTGTATACATGTAACAAACCTGCACGTTGTGCACATGTACCCTAAAACTTAAAGTATAATAATAAAAAAAAAAAAAGTGAAGTTATAGAGGTTAGCAGTCTTTGGATCCCTAAGGGTGGGCCACTATGTTAGCTGTGATGCTGGGTGGTGCAACTGCCTCAGTGTGCCAGAATATCATAACTCCTGGGGGCTGCAGTGCTGCTTCACTTGAGGCACCAGGTCCAGGGGCAAATGTTTTGGTGTCCCAGATGTCTGAGATACCCAGGGGCAGAGAACTACCTCAGCTGTGGCAGCAAGTGTGTGGCTACTCCAGTGTGCAGGAGGCCTGAGGTCCCTGGGAAGGCGGGGCTGAGTGTTTCCTTTGGCGCCAGAGGCATCACTGCTCTGGTAGTTCAAGGCTTCAGGTCCCTCAGGGTGTGAATCACCACTTCAGCTGAGCCCTCAGGGGAGGATGCACCAGTGACTGTTGTAGCTTGACCCTGAAAGGTAGGGTGTAGTAGCAGCTCTGCTTGGGGATGGGACACTACTGGATGGGTGTGAGCGCAGTGGTAGCCAAGCCTCAGAGAATGAGGGATGCCATGACTCACCCCATAGCAGGACACACTCTAGCAGTAGCTTTTGTTTTGAGATAGTACAGAGCATTAATAGCATGGGCCATGGTGGAGGGAACACAGCATCAGTTCCTTATCTGAAGGTATCTTTATGTATGGAATATGGGGAGCTCCCTCCTCTGGGCTTCAAGCCTTTGAGAACTGCGGGAATCTCTAGAAGCTAGGACTGCAGGTGTCCACAATGGAGATGGAGGATGCTGGAGTCCTCTTGCTTATCTTTCCCCACAGGGAGAAATTCCTCCTGATTATAATCTGATCCCAGGTAGGTGGATGGGATGGTGGAGATGAGATGTTTCCTTCCCTTCTCTATGTGGCCATCCTGAGTTCCTATGCTATATGTGATTTCTGGTGCTTCTTTACTGTGCTCTGGGGCTACCTTTTAGTAATTTTGGTTGAAATGTACTTGTTTATTCACTGTTTTGTTTTTTTGTGGGGGGAAGAGTGTTAGGAACTTTAGTTAGTCATTTTGCTGATGTCACCTTTAAATAGTCCCTTCTTGAAACTCTTTTCAATTAACTCAGTTATTTTGCTATCTGTCCTGCCGTGCTGACCTATACAAAATGTGAACTTTATCTCTCCTATACTTTTCAGGCAAGGTACCTTTGTTGACTTTTAAGCAGTTTAAATATATGTTGACTACATCAGTTAACTCCAAGGCAAATTTTCTTTTGCACAGCTTAGTTCACTTGTAAACATACGACCTACAGTGCATACGTGCATTTTTCTGGAAGGAGGGAACTTAGCTTCCATCAGAACTTCAAAAGGATTCAGAATCTAAATATAATTAGAACTGACTTTCCCTAATATTGTATTTATCTTCCTAGAGTCTTACTTTTGACACTCCAATAGCTGATATCTGGTCGAAAAAATATTGTAAGTAATGAAAGTATCATGACTCTTTTCCAGAAGATACTGATTTTATTTTAGAGACATCAAAGAGCCTTTGACTTTTATATGTTTTTGAGCATAATGGTTATAAAAACATAAATGTTTAAGTAGTACTTATTTTATAAGAATAAATATTATCACTAACTAAAATTTAATTTAAGCAAAATTTCAGTAAATTTTATTATATCAATATTCACATGTATTTCCAAATAGCATGATGCATATTTTCAAGTATTTTATGTTTCATTAATAAAATGTATCTCATTTTCCAAAAGTTGATATGTCTGTAGCTTTAAAAAGATGAAGAAATTTTAATTGGAATACAATGCTTTTATGTTTAAATGACAGGTTTTTAAGTTATCACTTCATCATTTTCAATTATTTTTAAACATATGAAAAAGATTTCAGTAATTATATTTGAGTGTTTATAAATCATTGGCAGATTGTAACAAGTCAAAAGAAAACTACTGAACTTATTGTCCAGAATAATTAAAGGAGCACCTTACTATTAAAAAAGAAGCATGAAACAAAATTCAAAACTAATGCACTAAGTCTCACAAATATACTGTTTTTAATAATTGAACAGGAAAACTGATATTCAAGATTTTCCAAATTGACATTAGTAAAAGCTATAGAAAAGACATTATTTCCTTTTGCAGAACTGATTTTATTTACTTCCTGTCATGCTGTACCTAATATCTGCCATAATTGTTGAAGGCAGGCAATTTACACTGAGTGATGGAGCAACTGAAATATTAGAATATAGGCCGATTCTCTCCACTTAAATTTACAAAGCTAAGATCAAAATAGAGAAGTGAATGTTTCTAGATATGTGAGAATGAATCATTAACTATATACAGTATCTTCATTATATTTTTTAAATTACATGTAAAAATATTTTACAATTTTAGCTGATACATCCATTATCTATTTCAGTCTGCATTAATGCACCAGCCATGTTGCCGTGGCTTTCTTGTCTTTTTTAACATAGAAATAATATTTAATTTTTATTTATTTATTTATTTTTGTTGAAGTTGACATTATATTTATTTGTTATTTTTATTTATCTTTCATTTCTATTTTAGGTTCAGGAGTACATAAACAAGTTGGTTACATAGGTAAATTGTGTGTCTTAGGGGTTTGATGTTCAAATTATCTCATCAACCAGTAATAAAATAAGTATGGTTTATCTTAGACATGTTTTCTTTTTTTTTTTTTTTTTTTTTGAGATGGAGTCTCACTCTGTCACCCAGGCTGGAGTGCAGTGGCGCAATCTCAGCTCACTGCAAGCTCCGCCTCCCTGGTTCAGCCCATTCTCCTGCCTCAGCCTCTCCGAGTAGCTGGGACTACAGGCGCCTGCCACCACACCTGGCTAATTTTTTGTATTTTTAGTAGAGACAGGGTTTCACTGTGGTCTCGATCTCCTGACCTCGTGATCTGCCTGCCTCGGCCTCCCAAAGTGCTGGGATTACAAGCGTGAGCCACCGCGCCCGGCCTTTAGGCATGTTTTCAATCCTCAGCCTCCTCCTACTTTTCACCCTCAAGCAGGCCCTAGTGTCTGTTGCTCCCTTCTTTGTGTCCATGTGTACTCAATGTATAGCTCCTACTTATAAGTGAGAACATACAGTATTTGGTTTTCTGTTCCTATGTTAGTTCACTTAGGATAATGACCTCCTGCTCCATCCATGTTGCTGCAAAGGACATGAACTCATTTTTTTCTATGACTGCATAGTATTCCATGGTGTGTATGTACCACATTTTCTTTATCTAGTCTACTGTGGATGGGCATTTAGGTTTATTTCATGTTTTTGCTATTGTGAATAGTGCTGCAATGAACATACACACGTGTGTCTTTGTGGTAGAATGATTTATGTTCATTTAGGTATATACCCAGTAAAGTGATTGCTTGGTCTAATGGTAGTTCTGTTTTTTTTTTTTCTCTCTTTCTTTTTTTGTTATACTTTAAGTTCTGGGGTACATGTGCAGAATGTGCAGTAGTGTTACATAGGTATACACGTGCCATGGTGATTTGCTGCACCCATCAACCCATCACCTACATTAGATATTTCTCCTAATGCTATCCCTTCCCTAGACCCCCACCCCCTGACAGGCCCTGTGTTCCCCTCCCTGTGTCCATGTGTTCTCATTGCTGAACTCCCACTTATGAGTGAGAACATGAGGTGTTTGGTTTTCTGTTCTTGTGTTAGTTTGCTGAGAATGATGGTTTCCAGCTTCATCCATGTTACTGCAAAGGACATGAACTCATCCTTTTTTATGCCTGCATAGTATTCTATGATGTATATGTGCCACATTTTATTTACCCAGTCTATCATTGATGGACATTTGGTTTAGTTCCAAGTCTTTGCTATTTTTAATAGCACCACAATAAACATATGTGTGCATGTCCTTATAGTAGAATGATATATTATCCTTTGGGTATATACCCTGCAATGGGATTTCTGGGTCAAATGGTATTTCTAGTTCTAGATCCTTGAGGGATCACCACACTGTCTTCCACAATGGTTGAGCTAATTTACACTCCCACTAACAGTGTAAAAGCATTCCTATTTCTCCACATCCTCTCCAGTATCTGTTGTGTCCTGACTTTTTAATGATCGCCAGTCTAACTGGCATGAGATGGTATCTCATTGTGGTTTTGATTTGCATTTCTCTAATGACCAGTGATGATGACCATTTTTTCATATGTTTGTTGGATGCATAAATGTCTTCTTTTGAGAAATGTCTGTTCATATACTTTGCCCACTTTTTGATGGGATTGTTTGTTTTTTTCTTGTAAATTTTTTAAGTTCTTCGTAGACTCTGGATATTAGCCCTCTGTCAGATGAGTAGATTGCAAAAATTTTCTCCCATTCTGTAGGTTGTCTGTTCACTCTGATGATAGCTTCTTTTGTTGTGCAGAAGCTGTTTAGTTGAATTAGATCCCATTTATCAATTTTGGCTTTTGTTGCCTTTGCTTTTGGTGTTTTAGATATGAAGTCTTTGCCCATGCCTATGTCCTGAATGGTATTGCCTAGGATTTCTTCTAGGATTTTTATGGTTTTAGGTCTTACGTTTAAGCCTTTAATCCATCTTGAGTTGATTTTTGTATAAGGCGTAAGGAAGGGGTCCAGGGTAGTTCTGTCTTAAGTTCTTTGAGGAATCACCAAACTGCTTTCCACAATGGTTGATCTAATTTATATTACCACCAGCAGTATATAAGCTTTCCCTTATTGATTAGTGATGTTGAGCATTTTTTCATATGCTTGCTGGCCATTTGTATGTCTTCTTTTGAAAAGTGTCTATTCATGGCCTTTGCCCATTTTTTAATGGGGATTTTTTTGCTTGTAAATTTAAGTTCCTTATAGATTCTGGATACTATACTATTGTCAGATGCACAGTGCAAATATTTTCTCCTATTCTGTAGGTTGTCTGTTTACTCTGCTGATAGTTTCTTTTGTGGTGCAGAAGCTCTTTAGTTTATTTAGGTCCCATTTGTCAATTTTTGGTTGTGTTGCAATTGCTTTTGGTGTCTTTGTCATAAAGTGTTTGCCAGGGCCTATGTCCAGTATGATATTTCCAATGTTATCTCCCAGGGTTTTTATAGTTTTAGGTTACACATTTAAATCCTTAATCCTTCCTGATTTAATTTTTTATATAGTGAAAGGAAGAGGCCTAGTCTCAATCATCTGCATATGGCTAACCAGTTATCCCAGCACCATTTATTGAATAGGGAGTCCTTTTCCTATCACTTGTTTTTGTCAGTTTCATCAAAGATCAGATGGTTGTAGGTGTATGGCTTTATTTCTAAGCTTCTTATTTTGTTCCATTGAGCTGTGTGAGATTGTATGACTTTTTTTTTTTTTCCAGTAACGTGCTGTTTTGGTTACTCTAGCTGTGTAGTATACTTTGAAGTAGGGTAATGTGATGCCTCCAATTTTGTTCTTTTTGCTTTGGATTGCCTTGGGTATTTTGGCTCTTTTTTGATTCCATGTGCATTTTAAGACTTTTTTTTCTAATACTTTGAAAAATTACATTGGCAGTTTGATAGGAATAACATTGAATCTGTAAATTGCTTTGGGCAGTATGGCCATTTTAATAATATTGATTCTTCTTAGTCATGAGCATGAACAATTTTTCATTTGTTTTTGTCATCTCTCATTTCTTTGAGCAGTTTAATAAGGCTTGTTGTAGAGATATTTCACCACCCTGGTGAGTTGTATTCCTAGGTATCTCATTGTTTGTGGCTATTATAAATGGGATTGCATTCTTGATTTGGTTCTCAGCTTGGACATTGTTAGTGTGGACACGGTAATGATTTTTATACTTTTATTTTGTATCCTTAAACAGCTGAAATTCTTTATCAAATCTAGGAGCTTTTCAGCAGAGACTATGGGGTTTTTTAGGTATAGAATCATATCATTGGGAAACAGATATAGTTTGACTTCCTATTTTCATATTTTGATGCCTTTTATTTCTTTGTCCTAATTGCTCTGTCTAGGACTTCAAGTACTCTTTTGAATAGGAGTGGTGAGAATGGACATCCTTGTCTTATTCTAGTTATCAAGTATAATCCTTCCAGATTTTATTTGTTATGATGTTTTCTGTGGGTTTGTCATAGATGGCTCTTATTATTTTGAGGTATGTTCCTTCTGTGCCTAATTTTTTGACGATTTTGAACATGAGGGGGTGTTGGATTTTATTGAAAGCCTTTTCTGCATTTATTAAGATAACCATGTGGTTTTTGTCTTTAGATCTGTTTATCTGGTGAATCACATTTACTGATTTGCACCTGTTGAACCAACTTTGCATCCCAGGGATAAAGCCTACTTGATTGTGGTGGATAAGCTTTTTGATGTGCTGCTGGATTTGGTTTGCATGTATTTTGTTGAGGGATTTTGCATTGATGTTCATCAAGGATATTGACCCAGAGTTTTAGTATTTCTGTGTCTCTGCTAGATTTTGGCATCAGGATGATACTGGCCTCATAGAATGCGGTAGGGAGGGATACCTTCACCTCAATTTTTTGAAATAGTTTCAATTGGACTAGTATCAGCTCTTCTTTATAATCTGGTAGAATTTGGCCATAAATTCTTCTGGTCCTTGGGTTTTTCTCATTGGTAGGCTTTTTGTTACTGATTCAGTTTTGGAAACCATTATTGTTTTATGCAGGGATTCAGTTTCTTCCTGGTTTAGTCTTGGGAGGTTGTATTTCCAGGAATTTGCCCATTTGTTCTAGGTTTTCTAGTTTATGTGCCTGGAGATGTTTGTAGTAATTTCTGAGAGTTTTTTGTTTTTAGATGGGGGTCAGAGGTAATGTCCTATTTGTCATTTCTGAATGTGTTTATTTAGAACTTTTCTCTTTTTTTCTTTATAAGTCTATCTAGTGTTCTAACAATCTTATTTATTCTTTCAAATAACAAATTCCTAGATTAATTGATCTTTTATCTGGTTTTTCATCTCTGTTTCCTTCAGTTAAGCTCTGATTTTGGTTATTTCTTGTCTTCTGCTAGATTTGGAGTTGGCTTGCTCTTCTTTTTCTAGTTCCTATAGGTGCAAAGTTAGGTTGTTAATTTGAGATCTTCCTAACTTTTTGATGTGGCCATTTTATACTATAAACTTTCCTCTTAACACTGATTTAACTGTGTCTCATAAATTCTGGTATATTGTATCTTTGTTCTCATTCATTTCAAATAATGTCTTCATTTTTGCCTTAATTTCATTGTTTACCCAAAAGTCATTCAGGAGCAGGTTATTTAATTTCCATGAAATGGTATGGTTTTAAGTTATTTTCTTAGTATTAATTTATATTTTTATTGTGCTGTGATCTGAGAGTGTGGTTGGTATGATTTCAGTTCTTCTGAATTTGTTGAGATTGTTTTATGGTCCATTGTGTGGTTGATTTTAGAGTATATATCATGTGTAGATAAGATGAATCTGTTGTTTTGAGGTGGAGAGTTCTGAAGATATCCATTAGGTCCATTTGGTCAAGTGTCAAGTTAAGGTCCTGATTATCTTTGTTAGTTTTATCTGCCTTTATAATCTTTCTAATACTGTCATTGGGGTGTTAAAGTCCCCCACTATTATTGTGTGGCTATCTAAATCCCTTTGTAGGTCTCTAAGAACTTGCTTTATGAATCTGGGTGCACCTGTGTTGGATATGTATATATTTTGGATAGTTCGGTCTTGTTGAATTTAATCCTTTCCCATTATATAATGACCTTCTTTGTATTTTTAATTGTTGCTGGTTTAAAGTCTGTCTTGTCTGAAATTAGAATGACAAGCCTTGCTTTTTTTCTGTTCTCCATTTGTTTAGTAGATTTTTCTTCATCCCTTTATTTTGAACCTATGGGTGTCACTGCATGCGAGATGGGTCTCTTGAAGACAGCATACTGTTGAGTCTTGCTTCTTTATACAACTTGCCTTTTAAATGGGGCATTGGGCCCATTTATGTTCAAGGTTAATATTGATGTGTTTGAATTTGATCCTGTCATCATGCTTCAGATGTCTATTATGCAGACTTGATTGTGCATTTGCTTTATAATGTCAATGGTCCATGTACTTAAGTGTGTTTTTGTGGTAGCTAGTAGCAGTCTTTCCTTTCCATATTTAGCACTTCTTATAGGACTCCCAGATCTCATAAGGCAGATCTGGTGGTACAGCCACCTGGGTCTCACCAAGCAGAGGAGATGGAGCAGTGGAGGCAGTGGCTTTCTTGTGTCGCCCAAGATTCTATCAAGACCCAATTCCAGTACTGCTTATTCTCTGAATTGTTCCTATAGATCTCCAGTCTAGTTATTCCATCTGACCCTTCTTTAAATCCATAGCCTTTGCTGTCCATACCATTCATGTGTTAACCTTGTCAAATATTTATCCTGTGATAAAATCATCACTCATGGTGATGGTGAATACATAACGAAGTAAAGATGTTAAAATAGAAAGTCTATTAGCCTAGACACTTCATTATATAATCAGTGCCTCATTTAATAACCATATGACTTGGACAAGTCACTGGATTTTTTTGAATCTCAGTTTGCTAATTCATCAGGGAAGAGGATCACACTGAACTTCTTACCTCAGGATATTTGGAGTTGAAATGAGGCAATGAAAAAAAGATTTAAGATTATGAAGTGCTATGTTATTTTAAGGCATTTTAATCTAATGTAGGGATAATAATAGCATATATTAAACATATGTTTTACATTAAATTTTTATATTAATTGTCTTATGTAATCATTAGAAACCCTACGAAGTAAAGATCATTATTATCTCTATTCTATAGATAAAGATTCTGAAGTATTTAGAAGTTAAACAATATACTCATGATCACACCATTAGGAAATGAGAGAACCAGGCTATGAACATACACAGGTTGGCTCCTGAAGTCATTATATTTGGCTGAATTCTGCTATGTTACTTTCCAGAAAGCTAAATTTAAAAGGTCTCTTGAGGAGGCAATGTCGCTGGCATACCACAAGAAAATCATCCCCTTTATACTCATCTTTAAAAATTATGTCTTCTGGAGTAGCCTGATGAAACCCAAACAGCACTTTCAGATTATTTCCCTGGAGATGAAACACTCCATGTAATTCTTATCTTTTCTAACTACTCCTCCCTAATAATATTTGCTATTATGATAATTGATGATTGCTCCCAGTATATAAATGCCTTGTCATTATCTTTTGATGTTATCAGGGAAATTTCCTTGCAAACCTTGTAAACTGGGATCTTGTACTTTGCCACCATGGCACCATCTGCATAACAGGTTTGTTTCCTTTACACCCAGGCTTAAAACCAATTTTGTTACATTCCATAGATTCTCCTTTGTTTGTTTCCCACACCTATCTCCCAGGGAATTAATTTAATTAGACTGTCATGTAAATCAACAAGGGAACAACATGTGTAGTTGTCATTCTAATTGGGAACATGAATTCTTCCTAAGAGAATTATGAAAAACATAAATTTTAAGAACTTATTCCATGTGTACATATAAATATCAAATATAAATATAAGAAAATTGAAAGAAGACAGGTTCAAAATGGACTTGCCCTTTACTAATTGTGTCATCTCTTTATTCTATGCAGATTTTTAGGGTTTCTTAGTATTATCAGTATTTGAGATTTTCATAAATACTAAACATTTTCAAGGTGGACTTCTGAGCAAAGTATCATGTGATAGGGTGCCTAATAGATTGAGAACTCTTTAATAAGAGTTAACATTGGACTGAAAGATGACTAAGTGTTAGATATATGCATAAAGTATGCTATGAAGTAGTCATCATTGTTATCACCATTGTACATTGAGAAGAATGGGGCTTCGAGAAGATAAACATATCCATTAGTAGAGCTGAGATTTCAGCCCAGGCTTAAGTCCATCAATAGGATCTTTAATTCTAACCACCATGCTTCCCAAAGAAAGACTATATTACCCAACTAGATACATCATCAAGCCATTTTTTTTTTGTCATCTAGCTCAGCAACTCTTTTCCTGGATGAATATCTTTCCAAATCAGGAATATATCTGTATTTGTTGAAGATTTATCATGGATCTAGTAGTACCCCTTTACAACACAGGAAAAAGATAACAAACTGTTATAGCTCATTCAAAATATATAAAGTTGCAAATTATATTTAGAATAATTAGGAATCATAGAACCAAAGACTATGCTGCCTTATCCTATTTCTCCTTCTCAAGATCTCACTTTAAATAGAATTACCTCTTTTCAAGGAAACATAATCTCTATGAAGATTAAATTTTCTCCTTAATTCTGTCTATGCAGTGAATCACATTTATTGATTTGCAGATTTAGAACCAGCCTTACATATGTGGAATAAAACCCATTCAATCGTGTTCTACTATATTTTGGTTGTGCCGCTGGATTCAGTTTGCAAAAATTCTATTAAGGATTTTTGCTTTTTTGTTTTATTTATTTATTTATTTTAATTTTTATTTTAGGTTTGGGGAAACATGTGAAAGTTTGTTACATATGTAAACACGTGCCATGGGGGTTTGTTCTGCATATTATTACATCACGCAGGTATTAAGCTCAGTACCCAACAGTTATTTTTTCTGCTCTTCTCCTTCTTCCCACAGTTCCACTTCAAGTAGAACCTGGTGTCTGTCATTTCCTTCTTTGTGTTCGTAAGTTCTTATCATTTATCTCCCACTTATAAGTGAGAACATGCAGTATTTGGTTTTCTGTTCCTATGTTAGTATCAATGTTCATCAGGGACATTAATCTGTAGTTTTCCTTTTTTGGTTGTGTCCTTGTCTGGTTCTGGTATCAGGGTGATACTAGCTTTGTAGAATGAGTTAGGGAGAATGTTCTCATCCTTGATTTTTTGGAACAGTTTCATGAGGATTGGTACCAGTTCCTTGCACATTTAGTAGAATTTGGCTGTGAATCCATCTGGTCCTGGGTTTTGTTGTTTTTATTGGGAGAGTGTTTATTACTGATACTGTCTCACTGCCCATTATTGGTCTATTCCCGACTTCTGTTTCTTCCTGGTCCAATTTTAGGAGACTGCATATTTTCAGGAATTTCTCAGCATTAGTCATGCTCTGCTGCAATTGCCTGTTAAAGGCAATATTATCATTTTCCTACTAAACCTGGAATAGTAAGCACTGTTTGTGAGAAGTCAGATTTACTTTGTGCTGTTCCTCTGCCAATATTGAGTTGCTTATCTCTGTTGACATATGCAGCTTCTCTCTGAGCCTGGATCTAGACCTGCAAAATGTAATTAACTGTATATAAATTATCTTTTAAGAAGAGAATCAAAGATCAAATTCATTTACAAAGTTAGGTAGAAAAATAAGTATAAGCCAGGTATGGTGGCACACACCTGTAGTCCTAGCTACTCGGGAGGCTATGATGAGAGGATCACCTGGGCCTAGGTGTTCGATGCTGCAGTGAGCTATGATCGTGCCATGCACTCCAGCCTGGGTGACAGAGTGAGACCTTGTCTCTAAAAAAGTATTATTACTATTATTATTATATAATAATTTAGAAATACAAAGAAAGTTCCATCTTAAAACCAGATGTTCAGAGCTCTAGCAGCTTTCTTATTGATGATCTGCCATTCCCACCCTGTCTTTGCCAAGAAATGAACCAAGCTAAAGAAACATCAGGTCTCGCTTACTTTTAATGTAATCACTTCTGAGCATTTTTCCTATTTTCTTTAATTTTCTATTTGCTTTTACTAAAAGTGAAATTATTTTCTTACAATTTAAAATGTAAGCTTTAGACTACAGGGAAGAAATATAAAAGAAAATATAAACTGTATGAAAGCAGGGATATTATTTGCTTTTTATTTGCTGATGTATTTGTAACAATTAGAGAAATTTCTGCCACATGGTAGCACAAAAACATTGCTGAATAAACTGAACAAGTGTAATGCAATTCAGTACTAATTTCCAAAGAAATTAAAGTATATGTATATATTGTACCACATGCTAGATATAGTGCTGGGTGATTTATGTATACTACTTCATGAAAGTAGCACAAAAATGTTAAGAGGAAACTACCTTTAAGAAAAAATATGCATTATCCTATGTTATATAACTTTTAGAATCACTTTTTGGTAGCTGAAATCACAAATAATTATGATAGTTTCCACTTGTGAGAATTCCAAACTAGATAATTTTGCTAATCTCTATAATAAAAATAAAAAGAAAGCACCATTCTCATTTTAGAGATGAAGACACCAAGACACAGAGAATAAGAGCTTAGGGCCAATGACCATTATATCTCCGTCATTCATTCCCTGGCATCACTCTCACATTCTCTGATGCCTCAGTCCCTTGGTCACTTCTTCCATCTCATCCTGAGATCTTCATTTATCTCTCTTCAAGTGCACATGGGGCCTTGAAATATTGAATATTTTTAAATGAAGAAATGGCTTAACACAAAGACAACTAGGATTGTGATCTCTGGCATTTTAGTAGAATAAAAGATTATTAACGAGTGTTCAGGACTTCTCCAAATATTAGGAAGTTTACCAAATACCTTATTTAATATGCAATATAACTCCTGTGAAAACATCTTAACCAGCTTTTCTCCATATTTATTTCACTAGAGAGCCTCTTCTAAGAGTTGCTACCATTTAGGTAAGTATACTAATTTCAGTTCTCTGGTGGATGATACTATCCACTGCAGGTAGATACCAATGTCTAGGGCACACATTTGTAGTGATTTTCTAATACAAAACATTTATTTCTCATAAAATATGTCACTACATGATGAAACTGGAGGGAGCTATGCCACTTCTCTGATACTTTGTTACCATAGATCTAAACCTCATTGCATATCTTTAAAATGCCTCTTTTATATAAGATTCTTTAAAAATAAGACAATGAAAAATAAGCTCTTGAATTTAACACCATAGGAAATAATTGTCTGATTGGGACCAGACTATAATATCTGTAAAATATATGTCTTTATAAATACTTGTCTCATTAATAAATTTCCTACTTAAAATGTGAATTACATATATAAAAGTAAAATGTCCTTGCTGAAAAATAATTTCCTAATGAGCAGTGAAGTCATACAATCTATTTAGCAGAGTTATTATAGTTATTACTAATAAAATCAGCCTGCATTTGAATGTGGAGAACCTGCATTGGTTCCAATACCAATTATACATTATCCTTAAATTACATATTGAAACTTGGTGGATTTATGCCAAGATGTAATCAGAAGGAATCATGAGGTGAGCAATTTTCAGAGCTCAATTTAATTCAACATCTTTTTAACTGCATCTTCCAAGATTATAATTACATTTAACAATTGGTTTGATTGAGGGAGAAAAAAATCATACTGCTTCATTGACCACCATTGTACATACTTGTTTGAATGGCATTGCATGTGATATAATTTGTAATAAGGCCAATTATGAGAAGGGCAGGAACACCAGTATTTTTTAAATTCTAGTGGAATGTTTTACAATTTTAATAAAAAAAGTTAAAGGGCCCTCTTTCTAGAACTCAGTGTCACAGAACAGATATATTTTTCCCCATTTATCACAGCAATTGGTGCATTAGTTGACCAGATAGAGAATGGGATGTTGAGTAGAACAAAGCATTGAATTTTGGAATCTGTTCCTTACAATCTCAGTTAAATGAGGCAAGGCATTTGGCTAATATTGCTTTTTTACATCTAAAACGAGAATTATAAGCTTGCTTTACATGATTTTCAGGAAAAGTAAACTATATATATGTTTATATACACCATATATATTTATATGTGCCACATGTATGTTTACATATACTATATATTTACTTATGCTATATATACACCAGTATCCATATACCATATATGTATACCATATAGATATCATATATGTTTGTATGTACATGTTTGTATGTGTATATGTGTGTATCTCCTATGTTAGGAGACAGTTCTCCGTGAATGTGTCACACTTTTACACATCTTGTGACAGCTTTTATTCCAGACTATCTTTCCAAGTACATTTGTAGAGCAAAGAGCCTTGAAAAATAGAGGTAATATTTCCCTCTGAGACAGAAGGCATATTTCTTTCCTTCTGAGCATAATAAAGATATAGTCTTCCTTTGAGGCAAAGGTTAGGTGGGTTTGCTGTTAGCTCCCTTATAATATTGTGGATCTCCTAAGCTTGATGCTACTCAGTGCGACACAAACTGACTGTGTATACGTCATCCACCTGGGCATGTTCAACATTACCCTCTCCATGGAATTGGAGGGCAAGGAAGATCATGGGAACATGATGTTTATGTTGCTTGCTGTGCCGTGAGTAATAATTCCTTTGTCTCTGACCCCAGACTCATGTATTCTGCTGGCATCTATGAAACTGGGGTAAGCTAACTTGTTAGGCTGTAGCAAGGGTAACATTTCAGTGCCACCACAGTTCTTGACAGCGAGGCACTTAACAGAGGAAGATATTATTTCTTCCCATTTTGAATCATGTGATTAAAAAAAAACTGGCATGTAAAGAAAAAGACATAAATGGCCTTACTTTATGTGTAAACTTTATATTATCACCAAGGAAGCATTCTTGAAATTACAACTGACATGTATATGTCTAATAAGCATTGCCATTGCCCAACCTCTCTTATTTCCTCCTTATGCTTTTCCTTTACTTTATTTAAATCAATAGTGTTAGCAGAAAAAAATAGAGAGAAAACCCAAATGCTTGACTTAACCAGAGAACCAGGATTTGGGGGGACTTAATATTTCTGCAAACAGAGAAAACTGGGAGCTGAAACCCAGTCATGGCTCACCCCACTGGCTAAGCTGGCAAAATATGCAAATCTGTTTTTAGCCATTTTGGTGGGGGAAAATATAGTTTTTTAATAGTCCTTTTTAAAAGGAAAATCTGGGTAATAATTGCCACTTGGAAACAATATATAAATGGCAGATTAAATATTTTAATTAGGTCCTTCTTTCAGTAATCTATGCAACTGTGAGTAAAACCCTTTATTTCATGATCACGTTATATTAGCCAATACCATCACTAAGATTATAAAATAAATGTAAATGAAAAATATTCCACAAATGTTTTTTCTTCCTTTTTTTCTGCTTAAAAACAACACATAACAGAATTCTCTGTTTCCTTAGGAGATTAAAGAACCTCTATCTGTTTCATAGCTCAAAGTAGAGATCAAATCAAAACATAGCAATTCTTTCATTAAAGTGTAAACTCCGCCTCTCTTTTTCCATTAAATGCCTTTGGCATGAAATAAAACTGGGTTTGGCTATGTCGAGGCAAGACATTGGGAATAGCAGCAAGCACACCCTGTCACTGCCTACCTGAAATATAAAGCTGCTTCTTTAATACCTAAATTCTTACTTAGTGTAAGAATTCCAGGCAATGAGACAGCCTGGTTGGGGAAAAAAAAAAAGTCAATTATTGATGTTTGTTCATATTTTCCTTGCAGTAACTTTTTAAAAAACAAATGCTTGGTGCTAGTGGGTAAAAACAACCATTATGAATTGATGAATCAGGGAGACATTGAGTATCCACTATATCGTCAGCACTAGGAGGATGCTTATTTAAAATCCCCCTGATTGATTGACTGATGATGCTTGTTTCTATCCACTAGTATCAGTAATTGATTTTTTAGTTCCTTAATTTTTTTCTGATAAGGAAATAAATTAAAATCTCCTGAAATTTAATACAGATATAAAATAAGATAGAGTGTTGATACTTGACATTTTATATTTCCAAATTGTCATCAAAACTGTTGTGAATAATATATCACTAGGGAGTTCATCTTTTAGATTTGTGAAATAGCTAATTGATATAGAAATTACTTCAATAGGCTTCATGTTATTTATCTTATTTGCTTTTTGTGTTAACTGTGCTATAATAGGATCAAGGTTCAACTACATTTGAATATATTTCAAAAATTCAGTTCATAAATTAAGTTCAATAGCGAAAATAGGATCCATTATATGTGACATTGTTGACATTTAAATTTGAGAGATGATACCAGGATCTTTCTCTTTTTATGATTAGGGCAGATTACTGCACTGATCATTTTAAAGTACATTTTAACATTCAGGAATCACCATATTTACATACTAAAAGCTAGGAAACCAAGCCTGGTGCTGCGCCTACAGTCTCAATTACTGTGGAGGCTGACGCAGGAGGATCACTTGAGCTCAGGAGTTTGAGTCCACTGTGGGCAACAGATCAAGACTTTATCTCTGAAAAAAAAAAACTAGTGAACCAGAGAGCTTATAACATTTGCCTATGATATTTAGAAGATGGGCATTTGTAAGATTCTGTCATGTCTTAGAAACACCTAGACTAGTATCTTAACAACCTATTGCACAGCCTCCAAAAAAAAGTAATTAAAGAAGAAGAGGAAGAGAATGGCATGTGAATAAGCTGTACTGAGGTGGGGACTTCCTGGCATCAGGTACTATACGTTCTAATGGTTGGTTCTTAGTTCTTACCATCAGGGTTGATGGTGGTTATCTGCTGATAAATGCACTAAACACATTTTTAAAAATACATTTTCTCCCATACATTACAGCAGTAAATAAGTTGATAACTTTGATTTGGCCTTCAAATCATAGCCTTAGAAATTCTTGCCGGAAAGAACTTTGTCATTAATGTGAAAGTGGTTAGCATATTGCAAAGAGTCATGCGATTAAATATAGTAAACTCATGGCATATATAATGTTTTGTCAGTCTTTCCTAAAAAAATTGGAATGTTTTTAGTATAAAGTTTCTGGAAGCTTTATTATTATTATTTATTATTATTGCCTGATTTTAAAGATTCAAAAACAGTTTTACAAGTTTGCCCATGTGCTCAACTGCTTTCTGTGTATGTTGTGATTGGTTTATTTGTAAAATGCATTTCAAGGTAAGTTCTCATTTAAAGGGATGTATATCATAATTCAAATGTGTTAAGCTACTGAGATTCTCCTTCTGGTTTGAAAGGATGATAAATACAGTACAGGTCCCATCCTGTTTTAAAAAAAAAGCTCAAAGAATCACTATTAAACAACCCAAAATAAAATATTCATTTTGTCTTTATAAATTTTTGGAAACAATGATATGAGCTTTATATGCCAACTTGTACTTTTTATGAAGAACTGCCACCAAGTGGACATTTAACCCAAATTTAGCTTACTGCTTAAAACTTTGATGAACAAGATATTTGAAATTGTCATTTATAACCTACGTTACCGGTTGTTACTCTAAATGGCAACCTAGTAACCAAGTATCAAGTTGAAGACAAACCCAGAAGGAGAAACCTTTAAAAACTTAAAATTTGAACATAACATAATTCTGCAATCATAAATATTTACATATTTTACATTTGGCAACAAGTTTACTGTTAACAATTCTATTGCATGCAAAATGTCTAACTAAGTAAAATCTATGTTATGTGTCAACTTCCTTATTTGTAAAATGGAGATATCATCAATAGCATCTACCTCACAGGGCTGTTGTGAGAAATAAATGAGACAGTGTAAGTAGAGCTCTTAGAACTGCAGTTAGCTGGAATTGCTCAGGTCCTTACTAGTCCTATTACGAGGTCAATGGTTTTTAATGAGTGAGACAAGTCCTTTTAGGGCCTTATCAGAATTGCTAGGGAAACTCCCAAACTGAAGCCATATCCCCACCCCCCACCCCCGGTAAAATCTCCCACAAGCTCTAATGGGTTATGCTCCCATCCCCCATTCTTCCTTCTCATATTCATATGCTGAATCTATTTCCCACAAACTTCTTTACTGATGAATTAAGTTAAATACCTCATGTGCACCATTGCAAACTAATTGTTCAGAAACTTCTTCTAGAAGCTAAAAACCCAATTGTTCTAACTTGTAGGAGAATTAAAATAAAAGGAGAGATACTTTGTAAATGCTGCAAAGAAGCTGTATTAGTTTCCTTTTGGTTCTGTAACAAATTACCACAAACTTAGTGGTTTTTTAAACAACATGAATTTACTTCGTTACAGATGTGGAGGTCAAAAATCTGAAATAGGTATTACAGGGTTAAAGTCACATGTTCCTGGACCAAACTGAGGGTTGGGCTGCTATTTTCTGTGGCCCAATGAGATGCAGATGAACTGAGGAGGAAGAGAGTTTTTATTTCTGCAATGAGTTACAGGGAGAAGGCCTGGAAATTGTCACCAGAACAACTCAAAATTACAAAGTTTTTAGAGCTTATATATCTTCTAAGCTATATGTCTACGTGTAAGTGTGCATTTGTCTAAAGACATAAGTGATTAACTTCTTTTAATCCGTAACTAAGGTCTAAGTCCTAAAGATCTTCCTCTGGAGCCTCAGTAAACTTACTTAATCTAAATGGGTCCAGGTGCTGGGGTGATTACCCTTAGCTTGTCTGCTTCTAAATTACTTAGGTTTGGGGAATTCCTTTAGACCCCCAACAAACTTGTTTGTGGAGGCATGGGGAGTTTCTTCAGATCCCCAATAAAACCTGTTAAATTCGAAATGGGTCCTGTTAATAATTCCTTTGTTATTTTATCATGCTTTAAGGTCCAGGAAAGACCTAGGCAAAACTCTTGGTGGGCTTTTGTTACATTTCAGTCTTTACAGGACATTGGCTTTTTCAGATTTTAATATTCAACTTAACTACTCAGTCAGTGCTGAAACAGTTGTTATGAAGGCCTGCAATAGTAAGACCTGGCCTGCAACAATCCTCACTGTCAATTTGTGCATGATTTCTATCATGCTTGTATATTTATTTACCATGATAATTGTAGGGAATTGTCTTTCTGGCAACTTCCTGCTGAGAGAGGGTCATTGCTATGGGGCACCAAACTCAGCGCTGGAGTGAAAGAGGTCAATTTGTTCCTGGTAGCACTCCCTGTTTCAGGGACTTAGAGGAAGTTCCTGCTGAAGCATAATAGTATGCAACAGCAACCCATAAATAGGTTGCTGGTGGTTTCTTCTGAAGTTTAAGTTGTGAAGTCTTCAGTTCACAGGGCTTTAAGAAAGCACAGCTTAGGTCTCAGTTATTTCCAATTAGGAAAAATGGGGGAAAAGGAAAAGAGAAAGGAAAAAATTGAAAACATTATTTTGGAGAATTGTAGCAAGAAAAGTTAGAATTTAATCCAAACTGTAGAAAATAATAAAAATTGAAAAACATCAGGCAAGCCTAGAATTTAACAACAGGTATACTGTAGTTTTTGAAATATTTTTCTCTCTTCAGTTTCCCATTTTTATTAAAAGACAAATCATAGTAGGACTGGTTTACTTTATTATAGTTGGCCTAATTATTTGGATACAGTGCAGCAAGAATAACTATTTTTCACATAGTCCTTTTAAACTGGCTTTGATGGAACTTTGTTCCGTAGAAGGAATCTGAGATAAGACCTTTTTAAAGCTGAGCCCTGCCATGGATTTGTATCATCAAATACCTATGAGTTGGTTGAGTTCCTTTCCTCTGAAGGTTACAAGATAACTTGAGGTTCCTGGCTTTATTGGTGCCATAAGTCAAGTTTGATTCCCTAAGAGAGAGCATAGCATTCCAATCAAATCCTTGGTAAAATAACCAGTTTTTTTTAAATTGTATTCTGTTACAAAATAAAACAGATTCTTATTGCACTTTTGCAAATAATTATATTGCCATAAATTAAGAATACTCACAAATAGTTTCAGAATTTTGGAAGAATCAGGTAGGGAGAAACAAATATGCTTCAAATTTTGTGGCATATACTTTACTTAATTGTTAAAAACTGTTAATAGCTCAAAAGAAAAGTTTCCTTGACTCTGAAAAGCAAAATAAAGGATTAGTAACATTTTAATTAAGCAAAAAATCAGAAAGATCACTTCAGTCTCCTGTTAGTTCAGTTCATGAAGTTAATTCCTGTCCTGCTTAATATTAACGAATATGTTAGCTTTTCAAGGGTCCTGAACGTTTTTCCTTTATTCTGATGTCACAATCTCCAAAGTTATCAGAAATCTACATTTAACAGCACCTGTTAGAGCTTTATAGCTGATTATAAAGCCACCTTCTAAAGAGGACCAAAACAAGACAACAATTGTTTATGGATGACAAAAGTTTTAGGGTAGCCATAAAGACACAATTGACAAGGAAATCTGTTATCTCTGTGGCACACAATAATTTAACATAAAATTTTTAATTATTAATAACATACAGTAAAAGATATAGAATTATATGAGTTTCTCAAAATTTTGGAACACATACTAATGATATATTTATACAAAAACAGCCCAAAGAAAGCCAAACCCCATTTTATATTTGTCAATGCTTCTTGTATGGTTTTTGGTACCAAATAAACCAACCTTCACCTTTACATTAGTGTACTATTAATGTTAAAACCAATTCTTAATAAAGCCTTATAGACATACTTACCAAATTCTAATATTTGACCATAAGGCAAGATTTTTACAGACCTTTTATAACCTTCTACAATTTTTGTTAAAGAGCACGTTAGTGCTCCTAAGAGAAACCTGTTGTGTTTTTATTTTAATGTTCAATTTACAGAAAAACTGGATAATACCCCTTTAACTTTAGCCAGTATGTTTACACACAGAATTTCCTTTACAATCAAACTTCCACAACTTGCTTAAATTTTCATCTTTAGTTTAATTAGATCCCATTTGTCAATTTTGGCTTTTGTTGCCATTGCTTTTGGTGTTTTAGACATGAAGTCCTTGCCCACGCCTATGTCCTCAATGGTATTGCCTAGGTTTTCTTGTAGGATTTTAATGGTTTTAGGTCTAACATTTAAGTCTTTGATCCATCTTGAATTAATTTTTGTATAAGGTGTAAGGAAGGGATCCAGTTTCAGCTTTCTACATATGGCTAGCCAGTTTTCCCAGCACCATTTATTAAATAGGGAATCCTTTCCCCATTTCTTGTTTTTGTCAGGTTTGTCAAAGATCAGATAGTTGTAGATATGCGGCATCGTTTCTGAGGGCTCTGTTCTGTTCCATTGATCTATGTCTCTGTTGTGGTACCAGTACCATGCTGTTTTGGTTACTGTAGCCTTGTAGTAGAGTTTAAAGTCAGGTAGCATGATGCCTCCAGCTTTGTTCTTTTGGCTTAGGATTGACTTGGCGATGCAGGCTCTTTTTTGGTTCCATATGAACTTTAAAGTAGTTTTTTCCAATTCTGTGAAGAAAGTCATTGGTAGCTTGATGGGGATGGCATTGAATCTATAAATTACCTTGGGCAGAGCTTCTGCAGAGCAAAAGAAACTACCATCAGAGTGAACAGGCAACCTACAGAATGGGAGAAAATTTTTGCAACCTATTCATCTGACAAAGGACTAATATCCAGAATCTACAATGAACTCAAACAAATTTACAAGAAAAAAACAAACAACCCCATCAAAAAGTGGGCAAAGGACATGAACAGACACTTCTCAAAAGAAGACATTTATGCAGTCAAAAAACACATGAAGAAATGCTCATCATCACTGGCCATCAGAGAAATGCAAATCAAAACCACAGTGAGATACTATCTCACACAAGTTAGAATGGCCATCATTAAAAAATCAGGAAACAACAGGTGCTGGAGAGGATGTGGAGAAATAGGAACACTTTTACACTGTTGGTGGGACTGTAAACTAGTTCAACCATTGTGGAAGTCAGTGTGGCGATTCCTCAGGGATCTAGAACTAGAATTACCATTTGACCCAGCCATCCCATTACTGGGTATATACCCAAAGGACTATAAATCATGCTGCTATAAAGACACATGCACACATATATTTATTGCGGCATTATTCACAATAGCAAAGACTTGGAACCAACCCAAATGTCCAACAACAATAGACTGGATTAAGAAAATGTGGCACATATACACCATGGAATACTATGCAGCCATAAAAAATGATGAGTTCATGTCCTTTGTAGGGACATGGATGAAACTGGAAAACATCATTCTCAGTAAACTATCGCAAGGACAAAAAACCAAACACCGCATGTTCTGACTTATAGGTGGGAATTGAACAATGAGAACTCATGGACACAGGAAGGGGAACATCACACTCCGGGGACTGTTGTGGGGTGGGGGGAGGGGGGAGGGACAGCATTGGGAGATATACCTAATGCTAAATGACGAGTTAATGGGTGCAGAAAATCAACATGGCACATGGATACATATGTAACAAACCTGCACATTGTGCACACGTACCCTAAAACCTAAAGTATAATTAAAAAAAAAAATTCATCTTTATTTTATCCAATTTAAAACAATCCTTTAAACTTTTAATCTAGGCACAAATCCACATTCTCATGTCTCCTTATAATCTTCTTACCAAAAGTATATTTTACTTTCCTTACACACATTACAGGTAAACTGTTCCTTCAATAGTCTTAAATACACATTACATTGTTAACTCTTAGCAACCTTTACTTTTGGTGAAAACCTTGGTAAGTTTGGGATTTTAATTATGTACTAGGTGTGGAGCCTAAAACCTAGACAGAAGCACAGATAAGGTTTGACTTATTCCAGCATCTAACTCCATGTGTCCCAGGCCTTATCCAGCTGTAAAGCAGGCAATTTGTACAGGTAAGAGTCATAGTGGCATTGATAAAGCATTTAGAAGGCCTAATCACCTTTAAGTTGTACAACATTTCTTGCATAAATTCCCTTTCATAAATTATTTCATGACTTACACAGCCAAGCTATGACATGCATTGACTTTCTGACTTGTCCTAAATGACACGGCAGGAGCGCACCCTCATCTTGGACAAACACAACCACTTTAAGTTCCAGCTCTCTTGCTAGCCTCATACATTTCAAGGAAATCACTTCTCTTCTAGAAACAAGCAGACAGAAAGAGTAGACAGTAAAACACAAATAATGAGAGGTAAAGCTGGCTGGGCTTCTGGGTTTGGTGGAGACTTGGACAACTTGTCTGTCTAGCTAAAGGATTGTAAACACACCAATCAGCACTCTGTGTCTAGCTAAAGGTTTGTAAATGCACCAATCAGCATTCTGTAAAAACGGACCAATCAGCACTGTGTAAAGTGGACCAATCAGCGCTCTGTAAAATGGACCAATCAGCAGGACGTGAGTGGGGCCAAATAAAGGAATAAAAGCTGGCCACCCAAGCCAGCAGTGGCAACCCGGTTGAGTCCCCTTATGTACCGTGGAAGCTTTGTTCTTTCACTCTTCACCGTAAATCTTGCTGCTGCTCACTCTTTGGGTCCACACTACCTTTATGAGCTGTGACATTCACTGCAAAGTTCCTGCGGCTTCACTCCTAAAGTCAGTGAGACCACAAACCCACTGGAAGGAGCAAACAACTCCGGACGTGCCACCTTTAAGAACTGTAACACTCACTGTGATGGTCAGCGACTTCATTCTTAAAATCAGTGAGACCAAGAACCCACTGGAAGGAACCAATTCTGGACACAATGAGACAGCTTAGGCATAGAGGGAGGTGTAGGGGAAGTCTCTTGTGTAACTGCCAAACTTCACTCTCACACATTGGTCTCCAGTAAAACAGTGGGCCTCAGTAAGCACATTCCTTTCCCTTCAGGTGCACTAAGAAATGGAAGCTAAAAGCAGACTCTATGGGGATATGCCTGCAGCTGCACAAAGATGTATGGGAACAGACACACAGCTCTCCCTTCCAGATAAGCACAACAAAGAGACACAGAAGCACTCCAAGCCTCTGATAAACTCGCCTGCCCTGAATCCTTAAAAACTCTTAGTCTATAAGAGAAAGGTCCTCTGACCTAACTCAGCCAAAAACCCATCTCAGGTTTATTCTCTAAAATATACCTGTCTTTAACTGTCAAACCACTTTTTTTGTTTCTTTCCTCTTTTTTAAAATTCTTACACTAAACATTCTTCTTTTTAAACAACCAGTTATTTTACTTTAGGACAAGAATTTACTATGCAAGAGTTTTTCTTATGTAAAATCTTTTTTCTTTAATAACTTTTTGCATAGCTAGGGGCATGGCTAATTTTATATGTCCCCAGGACTTATCTAGAATTTAACATTCCAAAACAAATTGAACAATTTTTAAGTTAAAGAAGCAGTTTATGACCTAAAGCATTTAGCAAACCTAATATTCAACCTGCATAATTTAGACCAAATGTTTACATTTTTGAAGATATTTTTATTTTACCAATAATCTTTAAAACTCTATTTTTATAACTTTCTTTATATCTCTCTTATTTCCTGGTTTCTCTTACCTTTTTTATATATAAACTTTAAATAAGCTTTGAATTAGACAAAAATTAGTTACGCTTTTAAAAAGACACAATTTTTAGAAAGAATGCTTTCCTACAGTATATTTTTATTGAAAAATACCCAAATACTAAGATATCTGTTTAATTTAATATAACTTTAGGTTCTAAATTATGACATTTGTTTACAAGTATTTATCCCATTACATTTATCTAATTATTTATTTTAATGATTTACCTAGATTATTTACAAAAACTGCGATAGTCATTATTTAAAGTTATGAAACCGCCATTGCAAAATTATAACTGAGACAGTGAAAATGATCTGACCTAACTTACTCCATCTTGGGTCTAACCTCCAAGCTATTCTTGTTCGTTAACTTAGTTTATAGTTTAGCTTTGAAACAAAGACGATAACAGCCCTTTCCCAGAACAAACTTCCTTCATGTCTGTGGACTAGACTGCCTAAGGTCACAAGATTAGAAGTTAGGATATTTTACTAAATAATTGAAGATGTAGTTATCTTCATAATAAATAAAACATTAATATTAATGTTTTATTTATTACACAAGGAAAGATCAGTCCGTTTGGGGCTGAGTTATAGTTTTGTAGCCTTTATGCCAAATTTTGACACCTTATAGTATTTGGCAGAAGTAAGTATGAAATTGCTTGATCAATAAATGCAAACAAAAATGTATGCTGGAAACTCTTAAGACATTTCTAATATTATTGTATCAATAATTGTTAAAGCTAGCTTACTTATTGAAGATCTTAGTTTACTCACATAAACTTGAAAAAGCATTCCTTTTTTATGTTAAAATATTTAAGAGCTTTTATTTTTCTTTGAGACAACTAATTAGAACTCTTTTATGTGAAACATGGTGTACACAAGACATAAATACATAGACATATTAGGCATGCCAATAGAGATATATTTTATAGATTCACAAGCCCTCCTTTTTCCTATCTTAGACTTGCAAACTCTTGATAACCTGGTTTATTACTCTGGCACTTGTCAGCTAAGTAGCCCTAAATCTGCATATTAAAGGAAATAACTCTTAGGTGAAAAATCAAATGGCAAGATTTACATCTCAAGGTACACAGAGAAAAAGTCTGGTGGTGCTAGAAGGAGATTAAATATGGATGCGCCACATCAAACATAAAATTACAGAAATTTAACGTAGGACTGTTTAAGGAGATTATTTAGATATTGACTACCTACCTTTTAACTGGATCTTTGAGCTCTGGGCAGAACCCACACTGAATCCTGGGTTTTTCAAAAAGAGAGAATTATTATGAGGCTAGACTATGTGATGTTTTTACAGTGCACTTAAATTTTTTTCCAAACAGAGACATTTCTAACTGTCTAAATTACATTTTTTTCTTAAAAATCCCAGTGTAACTTCTGTTGCAATAGCTGTTAATGAAGAAAACAGAATTGAGTCAACTGAGAAGAAAAAAACTTTTGCTCTAAATGACGAGTTAATGGGTGCAGGAAATCAACATGGCACATGGATACATATGTAACAAACCTGCACATTGTGCACATGTACCCTAAAACCCTAAAGTATAATAAAAAAACAAACAAACAAAAAAAACTAATAAAAAATAAAAAAAAAAAAGGTTGAAACAGACAAAAAAAAAAAAAAAAAAAAAAAAAGACAAGGTCCTAGGAGAGAAATAAACAAAAACATGAAGGCCTTTTAAATACAAACATGCACACATGCACACCCATGTATACACATCTTGGATGTTAACTTTTAATTAAGCTGACTTTTAACCATTGAGCTCATAAAAAATTGTTTTTCCTTCCCAGAGGCCTCTCAGCAGGAATGGACCCAATACTTCCCATTTCCAAGTTTACATGATATCAAAAGGAATAAGACAGATACACAAACAAGTGGAGACAAATTTTGGACAACACAAGGGGGATTGCATGCAGGCAAAACAGACTCAAAACCAACTCAAAACCTGATCTCAACCAAAATGCAAAGTGGGTATATGAGCTCCTCCTATTGCTTCCCTTTGTGGTACCGGACAAACAGTTCAACGAGTCCAGGCTCCCGGCATACGATTCAGTTAACCAACCTTTTGAGCACATCTGCCCCTGATCTCTGTTCTTCCCCAGTAGCGAAAGGGATGTGCAGTTTTGTGCATGGGACAGCCCACAGGAGGATCCCCAGGAAAATCTCACCAGCAGCTGCTGGGTTCCTCCTGAAGACTGTCTCGTCGTAAGCTGCTGGCCACTGAATACAAGACCATCCCCGTCTCTCCTGGCTGGCTTGCCAAATTTTGTTCCCAGATCAAACTGAGGGTGGGGCTGCTATTTCTGATGGCTCAATAACAAGATGCAGATGAACTGGGGAGAAAGAGAGATTTTATTTATCCAACTGTTTACAGGGAGAAGGCCTGAAAATTATCGCCAGACCAACCCAAAATTACAAGTTTTCCAGAGCTTATATACTGTCTAAGCTGTATGTCTACATGTAAGTGTGCATTCATCTAAAGACAAGTGACTCACTTCTTCTACTCTATAACTAAGGTCTGAGTCCTGAAGACCTTCCTCTGGAGCCTCCGCAAAGTAACTTAATCTAAATGGGTACAGGGGCTGGGGCGGTTACCCTTATCTTGTCTCCTTCTAAATTATGGAGGTCTGGGGAGTTCCTTTAGATCCCCAGTAAACTTGTTTGTGGAGGCCTGGGGAGTTTCTTCAGACCCCCAATAAAACTTATTTAATCCTAAATAGATCCTATTAGGAATAGCTTCATTATTTTGTCATGCTTTAAGGCCCAGGAAAGGCCTAGGCAAAACTCTTTGGTGGGCTTTTGTTACATTCCAGCCTTTGTATAAGGGCACTGGCTTTTTCTGCTTTTAATATTTAACTTAGCTACTCAGTCAGTATGGAAACAGTTGTCATGGAGGCCTGCATTAGTGAGACCTGGCCTGCAACAAACAGAGAAACAAGATATACATGACTTCCAGGAGGAGAATCATTTATTTGTCTATTCCAGCTTCTAGAGGTAGCCATCATTCCTTGGTTCATAGCCTGTTCCTCCATCTTTGAAGCCACCCATTTTATCACTCTGATATCTGTTTTGTCCTCACATCTTCTCTAATCCTCCTGCCCTCTTCTTTCAATTGTAACGACCTTTGTGATTACATTGGGCCCACCCAGATAATCCACTGTAACCTCTCCATCTCAAGAGCCTTAATTTAATCACATCTACAAAGCCTTTTTTCCCACATCAGGTTAATATATTCACAAGATCAGAACATGGATTTCTTTGGGGGTCTATTATTCCACCTGCCATTGAGGGTAAACTATTTGAATAAGCAACAAGAAGAGTAATGTGTTATCTGGGCTCCTGGGAAATAGAAATCAACATGAATTTCATGAAGTGCCTAATGGAAATCATCAGTAGTTTGAAACAGACAAATCACATGCAAAAGTAGCTACATGGAAATTAGTAGGCAATGTGCAGCTCAGAATCTCATAATCAAGAGCTCATTTCAACACTCTCTATAAGCCAGTGTGGCAAAGTAGAACCACTTCTATCATTCTTTAGCTGTGTGAGTTTGGGTAATTAGAGCCTCTTTGACCTTTGCTTTTTCTCATCAAAAGGATAAGAAAGATGGTCTAAAAATATTATACATAAAAATGATATACGCAGAATGCCTATCTTACTGCTTGATACATTCACTATTATAACAGTTTAGTAACAATCAATTTAAATGATCTAAAGATTTTTCGATGCTTTGGTAGAACACTATATGTTTCAGAGAACTATGTGGGTTAATGTTAAAATCATCATTCTTTTCGGGTTCCTACGTGTTGTTCATATTGGTTTTTGCTTCTATAATTGTAAGGCAATGCCACTTGGTAGGGTGAGCCCAGAGTAATTTCTAGTAGTAAGGGTAAGACTATTAATAGCTAACAAGCAGTGAGTACTTAAAATTATGCTACACACTGTTCTAAATGTTTTACAGGTTTCATCTCTTTAATCCTCACAATGACCCTATTAGCACATGGTTTGTAATTTGTCATCATCTTGGCAGGGCTCTTCTCATGCTAAGACATGACTCACAAGCGTGTTACGCAAAACTGATTTGCTAATCAAAGGAAAAAATTAGAGTGAAATGGAATGTAATATCACTTTAGAAGATGTCTGAAATTACTTTGTCAAAAACGTATAGCTGAAAGACTGTGAGTTATGTAAACCCACTTGCCTGAGTAATCCACTTTCCAGTACAATCTATTTTTATAAATTGTTTAAAATTTTTGCAGGCAAAGCCCCCAAAGGCAGGAGGACAATCTAATTTCAGCCTTCAAATCAAACATAAGTATTTAGAGTAGGTCTTTGTAATACTTCTCTCTTGTCCTACCCTTTTCTTTTAGTCAGTGGCTGCTTCTGTTTAGTGGGTAAAACCTCTCATGGCTGCCAGATTCGTCATTCTGCCTAAGTGCTGCTTGTAGTGAATTTAGTAAAACGGGGACCGGAATTAGATACTTTGATATCTGACAAGTAGATAAGAGTTAGAAAAAAAAAAAAAAAAACCCTCCAGCATAAACACCACCTATAGAGATGAACCCAAAGTGTGTCTGACACATCTTACATCATTGACTGGAAATTCACACACTTACTGCATGTCAATGAGCAAATCAAAGATAGATAAACAAATTAAAATATATACTTTCTTATCTGTGAGTGCTTAAATGAAAGTGACCTAAAAGAATATTAACATACATTTTCTAAAAGCGAATATCTATTTGTGATCATTTTTAGTACAGAAGCCATAACCATAAATAACCCAGCAAAGGACACACAAAATGGCCACAGGATTATAAACTTTCTTTTTTCATTCATCTGATAAAAAGAGCTTTGAAGCGTGGGGGTGCTTCAAGAACTATTATTTAGTAGGAGCCAAAATAAACCTGCATAAATTCTAAACAAAACAATTATCAAAAAGAACTTTGAGTACTTCCTATGGTTAAAAAGCAAAGATCAAGACGAACAAGTAGAAACATCTCCTCCTCCCCTAATATTATCTACTTTGTATTATTGCTAAAGAAAATTAGTTGGAAGAGCTGTCCATATGTACAGGCAAAGTAATTAGTAGACTAGGGTGTAATTTGAGTGTGATTGACTGATTAAATGGAATAAAATTATTTGGTCCTAAGAATAGGACCGAGTATTGGAAACTGTGGCCACAAGGTTAATTCCTTCTGGAAGCAACTGCGTATTTACTGGATTCAAATTAACATTTTATATGCAGGTATTTACTCATTTTAACTACCTGTTACCACTTGGCAGAGAGCATTCGCCAAGAAATTTGAAAACAGAAACAAGTGTGAGTTGATGGGGAAAAGAGCAAGGAAACTAAGGGAATAGACAGTGTGGGAAATGTATTCCCTGCCTTGGGAGACCCTGAACATTGGCTCCCAGGAGGAAAGGATCTCAGTTGAAATGTTTTAGTCATTTGCTCACTTTAATTATTTAGTACAGCATTTAAAACATAAATATGGACTCAGTATATATTTATGGAAAAAATGATGGTGATGATGACGATGATTACCATTTGAATTATCCACTAGTGTCAGAAATTATTTCGAAGTTCTTGACACTTATTTTTATTTTTATTTTTACTATTTCAAACTACCCTGCGAGGTAAGTACTGAAGTACAGAGAAGATAGATACAGAGAATTTGCCCAAGATTATGCAGCAAGAAAGTACAAATGCCAGAATTCAAAAGGAGGCGGTTGGGCTCCAGAGCCCTAGTTAGAACAAAGGCAGGCAAGAGGATGGAAAGGGAGGGAAGCAGCGGGGCGAGGGGGTCAGGAAAAGAAACATAAAAAGGGAAAAGAAGGAGAGAGTGGCAGCCTTGAGGACTGCTTGTCTGTGATCTCTCCTAAAGCCCAGCATCGACACTATGATTTCTCACTCAAAAACTGATGGTTGAGCAGATGTCATTCAGAAGATAAAGGAAGCAAATAAATAGAAAATACCCAGGCAGATACCTCATAAGCCAGAGTTGAGAAATTCAGTAACTGACTGGTACTGTACTTTGTGTTTGTCTGGCTCAACATCTCCCCTCTTGCCTGGAATGTAGGAACACAGAGAAGGAAACCCGAGGTGTTCACGCAGCTCCTCAGGGAAAGGGTCTTCGCATTTGCCTGACAATCCAACATCGTCTTTACCCACAAGCACTCATCTAGCTGGTGAGCTGCGTAGTCTGGTATTTTTATGAGCAATATTTTATATATCTCATGATACAATCGAAGGTAGTTTAACCATTCGAATTTGACTCTATTTTTCTCTTCTAACTCTTTTCAAAGGCTTTGTGATATATATTACAGCCTAAGATCATGCTGGGGGATGATTTCAAATTCATTGTGCCACCCTTGGCTCATTCATAATTTTACATATTTAATATAATTGAATACCCTTTCCTGCAGTTTCAGACACTGGGAAACCATTTGAATAAACAGAGTAAAGGTTTGCTCCTGCAGTGTGATTTCAAAGTTGGAAAGTCAAGATACCTCATCAGATGGGGAGATGTGTCTCCCATCCACTTGCTTAAATCTGAAATCTCTTTAACAGAAACAAAGCCTTTTCTTTCTCTGTGAGAGATACAATATAAAACATAATTTGATTTCAGGCAAACCATGGACTTACGATGATACTAAGTTGTAAATAACTAATATTAGTTTCTTTGGGGATTCACAGACTTTGAGGGTGATAGAACAGAGCAAAAGAGCCCCTGGGGGTTGGGCTGAGTGCGATGGCTCACGCCTATAATCCCAGCACTTTGGGAGGCTGAGGCAGGTGGATCACCTGAGGTTAGGAGTTTGAGACCAGCCTGGCCAACCTGGTGAAACCCCATCTCTACGAAAAATACAAAAATTAGCTGAGCATGGGGGCGGGCACCTGTAATCCCAGCTACTTAGGAGGCTGAGGCAGGAGAATCACTGGAACCAGGGAGGCAGAGGTTGCAGTGAGCTGAGATTGCACCATTGTACTCCAACCTGGGTGATTCCATCTCAAAAAAAAAGAGAAAAAAAGAAAGAGCCCCTGGGGGTTGCAAGAGGAAGATGGACAGTGAGCAACAGGGTAGAGAGGAAAAGAGCAAGACAAGAGGAAATAGGAGATGGCTGTACATCTGTGTCACCCACTTCCCAATTTTTCTTAAGCTAGGTTTGCACCAAGATAAATAATACTATTTTTCATTCATTAGATGGAAAAATATACACGATATCACATACAGTTAAGAACTTCAATTGTGATCTAGAATACCTAGATTTCAAACTTTGTTCTGCCATCAGCCAGGGGTGTGAGCTAGAGCAGTTTCCTCTCCTATGCTGCCACCCCTCCATCTGTAAAATAAGGTAATAATAGCAGCATTTTACAGACTTGCCAAGAGGATTAAAATAAATAAATATGTAAAGCACCTAAAAAGCTGACTGCCATATAGTAACTGCACCATAAATGTTAACTATTATTGTCGTTATCAGTATCTTTTTTTTGTAAGCATGACTGATAAATAAGAGAAAGGGCTTCTCACAGGTTACGTTTCTGTAGGCGTTTCTTTAGGTCTCACTAAATCAGATAGCACCAGTACTAACAGGAACAAAATAGAAAACTGTTAGAATTGTTTTTCTTTAAATATTTGTTCCACTGGCTGCCAAGGTTATGTCAACTATACTTAGAGGCTGTTTACTGATCAAAAAATGCTAATCTAATGTAATCACAGATTGCTCTAAGCTAGAAAGTAATAATTACTCCATGTCACTAGGCATTTTTAGAGTTATTTAATAGCATTTACAAATACTGACACACAAGTCATTAAAAAATAAAACTTTTATCTTTCCTAGATAAGGTTGTTTATAATGTCCTTGTATAATTTGGCTAATATAAATTATGATTCTGCAATTCAATTTTGTCCTCCTTGCATCATTCATTCTGACATTATTGAATGTTAAAAAAATATGAAAATGAATTACTTGGAGATTGAATTCAGAATCATTGAATTTTCTAGCTGAAAGGGACCTTGGAAGTTCTATATCGCTCAATCCAAAGAACTTCTTCCTAAGGTGCCACATCTTCAGGAAGAGAAAAATCATACTTCTTATGTCTGACACTGTCTTTTAACACAACCAACCCTACATGTCTGAAAATTTTCTTATAATGTATATTCCTGAGCGCCCAACAGTCAAATAATGTCCTTCTAGATTTTCCTCTAGGGTAAACAAGAAGTCACAACAGAATCCTTGGAGCTGTGTACTGTTGCTACTCAGATGTTACCTCTTTTCAAGAAGTCCTTTCTTGACCTCAACACCTAAAACAGCCACTGACACAACCATTGCAATTCCACATAATTATTTACTCCATAACCTGCTTCATTTTTTCAAAGCCCATTTACAATATAAAATTATTATTATTATTATTATTATTATTACTATTATAGTAGTAGCAGTAGTATTGGAGATCATCAGTTGGCTAGTTTACTTCCCATCTTCCTCAAAAGAATGCAAACCTCAGAAGTAGAGGCTTCATTTTTCTTGCTCCCATTTTATTCCCACTGCCTAGGACGATACCTGGCAAATAGTAGGTACTCACGAACACTAATCCCACCTTGACCCACATCCTAAGTGTGTAAATTCAACTTACACTTCAGTGTGCAGCCCTGAACATTGATATGCAGAATCTAGGAAAGAGTCTTTCTCTGGGCCCACAAGTTAAAGGAATGACATAGGAATTATGTAGTAACAGGGGACTTTTCTTTTTTAGTGGCCATATCTTTGTCAACTGTAGGGAGCTCTTGAGAAAGATTTCAAAAGAATGGAAAGGTACTGATGACATGTTTCATATTTGTGATCCAAGTAAACCTGAAACTAGACTCATTCTCAGTTGTACAAGCTCTATTTTTTTTTAATTTGCTTACCTTATCTAAATCTTTGTTTTATCATTTGCAACAGAAAGGATCTCAACAGTGGAGGCTGTCGTCAAAACAATTTTGGGGCCTCAGCTCTGGTTTGTGTTCCTACTATGATATTTTGGCAGATATGGTTTTGAGATTTCTCTTGATTGTCTTTAGGTTTTTTAATTAAAAGATGACAAAAATCAAAAGAAGTACTTATTAATCACCAGGAGGATTTATTTATTACAGAGGCAATGTCTGGAAAAATCAATTTATTGCAAATGTTTCCTGCAGGTTTGCAGATTTCAGGTAATTAACAAAAGCTGCTATAATTCACATAAAGAGAACATTCATTGTGTTGCCAATAACTCATTTTGATAAATTAGACCTTGATGAGGTTGCATTTTATGAGAAGTGTAGGTTTAAAGCTGCAGAGTAGCACAGGCACTATTTGTAGTAATGACCCAATTGACACAGAAGCTGATCATGTTGGCTGACTGCATGTTGCATCTAGAGTCTTTCATGACCACTGTGGGGTGTGTGTGCGTGTGTGTGTGTGTGTGTGTGTGTGTGTGTGCTGGTCATCTGTTTGGGTGTTGGGTTCTTGCTACTTAAAGATGATTAAGTGAATACTGGAAAACAGAAACAACACATATTGCAGGAATTGAGAAAGCTGAAAAAATCAAACAAACAAAAACAGACTCCATTAGGATCGCTCATTTACTCTCTCCACAAACTTGGATGACACCATAGCAACAGATGAGGCTAGTAGCCTCTTTGTTTCTGTCCAAAGCATGTCACTAGGCCAATTTAAAACACTTTCTGAAACTCTTCTCTCATTTAATCAATTCAAAAAGCATTATCACTGATTGCGTGCCAGGTTCTATTCTAGGAATGAACTCCTCAGTCAGCCTCAGAAAGTGAGAGAGCAATGTAATAGAGAAAGTGATGTTTCCATGACTCCAGAGAAGGATATGTGTTTTATAGATTACTGGAGGCATGTTTTTAAGTCAGTGGGATGGGGATGAGAAAGGCATTGCTGATGGAGTTACCAGCAAATACAAAGGCAAGTAATTATGAGAGAGAATAATGTAGAGTGGTGAATTGGAATATAAATTGCAAGAGGGATATGAGTTTAATGGGAGAGAGGTGGGAATTCATGATAAATGAAATAGGTAGAAACTAGATAGCAGTAGGCAACATATGTCTCTTTACAGTTTTGACTATTTTCCTTCAGTGAATGAAGAGCCATTAAGAGCTTCTGAGCAGGTAAATGACAATCCAATTTCCATTTTTGAAAGGAGACTCTGATAACAATATAGGGGCCAAATTGGAGATTGATGAAACTTGCTTCAGTCTTCAGTGAGACCTGTAAGAACAGTCTTCTGAACTCCTGTACTCCATTCAACCTAGAATTTATTCTAATGTGGCTTGTGTTGGGGACTTGTTTCTTTTTCTAGTTTTTTTTTTTCCTATGTTTAATATAATTATGTGGTTGTTCCATTAACCTCATCTCATCATGATTTTTGGAGCTGTTGAACATTATCACTGTTTCCTTTTATGCTTTAGTGTTTAGTATAGCATTTTGCTGCAAGTAGATGTAATGCAAATGCTAATAACTAAACCCGGAACTAATTGAATGAGAACTTAGCTGATGAAAGTCAGAAACCAGGACTGGGATGGGTTTGTGATTTCCTCTGAAAGTATCAAGCATAATGCTGTCACTTTGTAGAGACACTATGGTTAGAGCACACTTAGAGCTCTAAGGGTCATGCTTTAGACCCTTAGAGCACACTTACAGCTCTAAGGGTCACACTTAGGGTCATGCTTAACTCTGCAGAGGGAAGCTTGAAACTTCACTAAACAAACAATATTTCAACTAGATCTAGAAGAACAAACCAGAAGAGAAAAATTGCACAAAGGAATTGTGAAAGGGCACAATGCAATGAATGATCAGAGCATGATGAGAGGCATAGCTGAAATTAAGGGTGAGTGAGGAAGGGATGAAAGGAAATCAGACTAGAAGTAGACTAGGCAATGGATGTGAGGGGCCTTGTAAGCCATGGTATGTTTAAACATACTATACGTTAACCGTGGTATGTTCACAGTGTTTTCCGTGTGTAGTCATATTTACCATCGTGTTTGTATTCACTCAGTGTAGAGTAAGAGGAAATTAGCTCACACTAAAACACTGGGGGAAAGGGATTATTATTAAAAACTGCTTTGTTTGCAGCAGGCAATATATTCAAGAGGTTCAGACAATAATTTACATAATGAGTTTTAACACAGCAATAGTTGAATCTTCCCTAAAATATTTCCCTCTCCAACTAGTTATCCAATTTAAAATATCACCATACGTTTATTATCATATATTAGCAAAAATCCTCATCTAAAATAGAAACAGAGCCACAGCTTATATACTCTGAATAATAAAGTACCATGAAACCATCTAAACTGGCCCCTACTACTCACCTAGTAAATGAATCCCCTGAACTCGTCTCCTGTGACTATGTGAATAACCACAGTGATAAAAATTTATTTGCATCACGGATTTTATTTCATTTTTAAACAATCTAGTTGGTAGAAACCTCTTCCTTATTTGGACTCACACAGTGTCTTATTCCTCTTCCACTAGATACCTAGTCATGGTTTTCTATTTCTGTCAATTCAAATCAATTGGTATGACTCACCTGGGGCACTCGGCTAGCAGGAATCTAAAACTACATCCAGATTCATCAATGAAAAATAAATGATTCAGTGGCTGTACTTGCCAGGAATTCTGGAAGGGAAAGTGGCAACTTGTGTGATATGTTTTTCATTCCAAGCTGAGACTATTTGAAGACAACTATAATAGCTCTACCATCTGTGCTGTGAAATGGTTCCCATATAAACACCTAATACAAAGCATAATCTTTCTTTTGAGTGGATTTAAGACATTGTTGCTGGTCCTCTAGTAGTCATTTTTTTTCTTGGACATTCTAGACAATGCCTACCTTAAAATTTTAATGTTCTACATCTTCTTTCCCTCTTTACTATTGGTGTATTGAATTCTAGTACAGGGTTCTCCATTTGTTCCTGTTAAATTTCATCTGGTTAGATTTAGCTTGTTGCAACATATATTTTTTAATTACTTTCCAAAATATTTTGAGGTTTTAAGAGTTCTTGAACATAATGTATGTCAGTGGATAGATGCCAAGCAAATCCTAAAGTAATATTAAAATTCACTGAAGAATATAGAATCCACAACAAGGAGGTAATAAGCTGACTCCAGGAGAGAAATCACCTGTCTCCTAAATCCTATTTGAATTTCTACTTATCTTTTAATACTCAGCCTAAAAGCTAATTCTCCATGAAAACTTCCCATAATTACCCCATTTTAATGACTCAGTTTGTAAATTCTTTGAAACAAGAATCAAGTCTCATGTATTTTGGTATCTGTCTTAGGTCAGGTTCTATAGAAAAAGACTGAGATAAAGGTTCTCACGTAGTACGTTGAAGGGGTGTGCGATGATGAGCCTGATGAGGAGAGAAGATAAAAGAGGGAGAAAACCTCAATAAAGAAATTGGTTTAGTTGAAGTCTTATCTCAGCCTGATCCCAGGGAAAACTCTTGAGCGTGAAAAACATCACAGAGTTCTCCTTATTTATAATAAATACACATTACAGGCATTCAGAGCTCTTTAGTCACTGGTTGCAGGTTTCCTCAGGAGGAAGTCAAAACCAACCATATCTCATCAGCTGAGAACAAGTCTCAGAATAAGGATGCAGCTGTAGACTTTTAGCAGCCAATACTCACAGCAGCTTGGAGATGAGTGTCTGACCAGGAAAAGGGGATCTGGACAGAACAACAGCAGTACCTGCTACAGTTTCTCTCCAGAATCAAGCGTGGCATCTTACATGTATAAGACACGATAGATGCTTACTGATCTGTAGTGTTTAGAGAATTCAACCAAAATGCAACTTTTCTATTCACCACATTTTTATTATTGGCTGTTCCTTGTTTTGCTCTTATGCTTATACAGCGAAAGGTGGCATTAATTAATTGGATTTTTAATTTGGTATTACAGTAATAGAAGAAATATAAAAACCACTAGGATGTCACAAAACTCTAACCCTTCAACTATTTGGTGAAAGCAGTTCTATGGAATTTTTAGCTGATGATTTATTTTCTTTATTTGTTTTTATTAAATATATAAATAGTAGGATTTGCATTGATCAGCTGTAGAAAAATGAGTTAAAAGAGTATGGATATGAAATGGGAGCCACTGATGTAAACTCCTTTAATTTGTTCAGAGAATCCTCCAACTGAAATTCTGTTGCTAATTTTAAGTAATTTTTAACAGTATGAAACACTGTGGAGCTTACAGAAAAGTTGCAAATGTGATAGGAGAGATGTTTTTCTTCTCTGAGCCATTTAGGAGTAAGTTACTAACATGAAGTTCCATCACCCTGAATAGTTTTATGTGTGCTTACTACAGATAAGGATAATCTGCTACGTATCCACAATATAAGCATCAAATCAGGATATTAGCATTGATACATTACTATGACCAACTCTTCAGAGCCCATTCATATTTCACCAGTTGTTCTGCTGGCATCCTTTATCTGTCAATGGAACAGTTGGTGAAACATGAATGGAAGAATTCAGGTCAGAATCACATGTTGCTTTCAGTTGTCATGTTTCTTTAGTCTTCTTCAGTCTAGAACAGTTCTGTCTTTCCTTGACTTGCCTCATCTTTACAATTTTGAAGATGACAGATGGCTATACTTGACATTTCTTGCAATTTGAGTTTGTCTGTCACTTCTTCGTGATTAGATTCAGGTGCTGCATCTATGGCGGGATTATCACAGAAGCAATGCTACATTCTCATTGCATTCTACCAGGTGGGGCAATTTCGGTTTGCCTCACTTTTGAGAACACCAATTTTGATTACCTAGTCTGCCAGGTTTCTCTACTACAAAGTTACTTTTTTCCCTTTCTAATTATTTTATAAGAGGAAGTATTTTGAGATTGTGTAAATATCTGGTTCCTTATTAATCTATTTATCTATTTACATCAAATGGGGTCATTGTTTCCTATATTATTCAATGGATCATAACCTGTTGCTAACATTATTTATTTGAATGTTTAATTTTTCCCAAAAAGAGCCAGTAGGTGTCCCTTCAAGCTGGCTTATGTGTCTTTTTGACATACCCTTATCATTCTTTGAGCACTTCTGTTCTGTGGCAAAATAAAATGGTCTAGCATCATTTTATACTTGTTCTGTCCGACCTAGAATCAGCCACTTCCTTGAGGATCCTAGGTTTCTGTTGTTATATGATGGGATTTAAAAGCCAAGTGCTGTGTCCAGCTGTGCTCCTTGCTATTGGGAGTATCACTGCTCCCAGATCCTCTCAGTGACAGACCTACAGAATCTCTACACACACCCACTTTCATGTCTATTTATTCTATATGTCTCTACTTATACTAAAACCCGTGAATTCATACTAATACCTCCTACTTCAACCTAACACCACACAACCTTCTGTTTTTCTTCATTTTCATATTTGTAATTCCATTCCAGTGAGAAAACTGGCACTCATTATATTTATTATATTTATTATATTTAATTATTTGATTGGTTCCCCCATGTGTTAGCAAGCTGCACTGTCTGTGCCACCCCTTCCTCTGCATGGATGCTCTCCCGTCTCAGGTTTTGGTGTCTGACTTTGATTCCCCATTGATTCCCATGGCTTTGGGATTAAATTGTTTAAGGAGGTAAAGAGAAGGGGAAAGGAAAAATAAAGAGGAACTACTGTTGAAACTTTTATAAAGTGTTTTCCATGTTAGAACAAAGGTATTCATGAAAAGTTTAAAATTGTATACTTCAGAAGAAATGAAATTAGATATATACATACATACACCGAGCTTTTATTTTGTTGCTTTCATTCCTTATCAAAAAAAAAAAAAAAAAACCCTGAAATTGTACAGCTTCTACATGGATAAGGTAAAGTAGCAGCCCTGTCATAGGCGTGAACAATGAACAAGCTAGAACACTTGTGCTTGTGTGAAAAAGGCAAAGAGCCAAGCCGAAATTACTAGGGCACGTTGATCATTTTGGGGAAGACTAAAGGGACATCTCACTTATCAGTCATTCTTTGGAACAAAGAAATAAGGAAAAAATAAATGTACAGATTTAACTGGCCATCCAATGTATGTTTTTAAAAAATCAGAATTCTAGTAAATTCATAAATGAACAAATTGCAAAGCTGAATTAGATGAAAAGCCTCGGTTATTGTAGTTAAGAAACTAAAAGCTAGTGAACAAAGGGAAAGCAAGTGTCCTAGTTGGTCCCACCTTTATAATGACCATCACTCAAGTGTTCATCTAATTTCTTTCTAGAGGGCACCATAGATGGTGATATACAGGCCATAGGGTCAATGGCATAGGGACCTGGTTCAGAATTTAGTCATCTTGGACATATTTCTTAACCTCTCTGGTCTTGTTTCTTTACAGAGGTATTTGGAAAGATAAATCAAATACAAACAATATTGCCAAGGTTTGAACAAATAAGAGAAAATTAATTGTACACTTCCCACTCTGCCTTAGGCACGTTGGTCCCTTCTCTGTTTCCGGAATATGCTTGGTGCTCTACCTCGGGGAACTTTGATTTGTTATTTCCTCTGCCGGCAACGCATCTCCATTGGATAGCCACAGGTCTTGCTCCCTCAGGTCTTCAACTCTTTGCTGTGATGTCACCTTCATATTATGGCCTTCCCCAGGACCCCATGTAAAATTACACACCTCTAACACTTCTCATCTCCTCTTTTTCCTGCTTTAATTTTCTTCTTAGCACTCATCACTCTCTAACATTCTACATACATCTTTGTCATGTTTATCATCTTTGGTCATCTCCACCAGAATGCAAGGTCCTTAGGCAGGCACTTTGGTCCGTTTTTTCTACTGTTGTGCCCCCAGATCCTGAGATCCTGCAACATGCTTGACAGCATGCAGTAGGCACTCATTTGCCATAGGCATAAATCAATGAACAATAGAAAGAACGTTCAAGGCTTCCCTTTATTGTTTTTTGTCTTTCCTCATAGGCAGAAATGTGAAAGGTGAGAGGATAAAAAGAAAAATGAATAAAGAGCTTAAAGAAAGATAATTCAAGGAAAGAAGAATGGCAGAGAGTTAAGAAGAGGAAGACCTTAGCTTTGGAACATTCTGAACCGTAACAGTTCAGCTGCAACGGCAGCCACAGTTGTGTCATACAGTGTTCCCAAGACAAATCTTGCAGATGCAAAAGGCAGGCCACTTATTAAGCTTGATTCAGCCCTTACCACTTTTTTGGATTATTCTCTGAGGTCAACTACAATGCTTATTGGATAAGCAGTCCAGGATAACATTAGCCAAGGGAAATGTTACATTAGAAGTGGTTACATATAAATTTTCTACTTAATGAATAAACATATATCATTTTCTGAAAAAATCATATATTCATCTTTTCAGAAAAAAACCCATGATTTAAAATTAAAAGTTTCGGCCAGGCGCGGTGGCCCACACCTGTAATCCCAGCACTTTGGGAGGCTGAGGTGCGCAGATCAAGAGGTCAGGAGTTTGAGACCAGCCTGGCCAGCGTAGTGAAACCCCGTCTGTACTAAAAATATAAAAATTGGCTGGGTGTGGTGGCGGGCGCCTGTAGTCCCAGCTACTCGGGAGGCTGAGGCAGGAGAATCATGTGAACCCAGGAGGCAGGGGTTGCAGTGAGCCAAGATCACACCACTGCACTCCATCCTGGGCAGCAGAGCGAGACTCCCTCTCACAAAAAAATTAATTAATTAATTAATTTAATTTAATTTAATTAAAAGTTTCACACCTGAGTTTAGGATGAACACCTTTTGCGTTTGAAAGCAGTGAATATGAGAACCTTTCATAGCAATAGTCCAGTATCTCATTAAAAAATTACAAAAAACTCAGTTATCTCATGCTTATTTTTATATTGATGTATTTATTTCATGTATGTATATATATGCATAGATAAATAAAAATAGTGTTGTCTCATGGGATGAATAAATCTAGTCAGTGAATAACATTCATACATAATGGGAGGTCTTATTGAGATTGAACTGTTAAATATTTTAAAAGAAAAACCATTTTTACAAAGAACACACATAAGAAAGTTGGTGAGAAATGTTTAAAAATACAGTATATATCCCTACATTTGTATCAGGAAGTTTATACTGACTGAAAATGTAGCTAACTGTATCCTTACATAATCAACATCGTTTGTCAACCTAACTAACTTATAATAGTATTATTCTCATGCAGCTAAGTAACTGCAACTTTGAGTATCAGCCAGTCTCTCATGATCAGTATGAGTATCTGTACTATAGTTTTAAATCCAGTTGTCATGGAATTGCAAACTGCCTCAGCATCAGAAACTGCTGTCATTTCCAGTACAGGAACTATGCTTTGGGTTTACTTAGAAACTCCTTGTTGAAAAATCTTCTTGCCTCAACATTACTAAGGGAAACAGAGCAACGAGATGGATTCTGTCTTCTATATTCAATGCTTTCAACAATGGCTTCTTTTATCACCTGCAAATAGAGACAGAAGCTGTATAATTAGCACTGCTATGAACTCATTTATACATTTTTATTAAAATAAAAATCGAATGAATCTTTTTATTAGAGTATTCCTTTTGACATATATGAATAGAAGTCTAATAGTCATGCATACACATTTAAATTCAAGATCCCACCACTGCCCTCTTGTTAAGCTTATATTCAGCTACTGTTCCTTCCCTCACCAGGGAAAGAAGGATTCTGGAAATGTTCTAGATTTTGTGCTGATAAATTTGGCAATAAAATGGTAGAATGGTAAACTTACGTCGGTTCTGCTCTTTGCCACAAGGGGAATAACAGGGAAGAAACAAGTAATTAGTAAATCTATAATTTATGTTCTTTATAATTAGTGGGCAAGTAGAAATGAAAGACCACCAGAAAAGTAAAAGCTTTTCCTAGTGGAGGAAGAAGGCATTGCTAGGGAATTGCCTTCCTTCCTCAACTGAACCAATACAGTTATAAAACATGAGCCTCCTCTATCTAGGAAACATCATGCTCTGTGATTTCATTGGTGAAAATGAATTACTACATTTTAGTCAGCATACATACATCCAATATATATTCTTTACCTATACCCATGTTAATGGTAACCGGAAGAAAACACAGGAAACTACAACCTCTAAGAATTGCTATTTCAATTGTCATACACTGGTTTTGGTATGAAGTTAACCTAGTTAGAATTTGGGGAAAGAAGAGAACATTCAGAATTTGGTAGATGCAGTTACTGAAGAGCAATGGAAATGGGCTTTGGAAGAAGGCCTGAATAGTAAATCTTGTCTCTGCTTCTGCTTCAGAACCTTGTTAAAATCAGGAAGACTCCATTTCCCAGGACAGTCCTCATTTCATCTCGATGACCAATGAGGTAGATGTTTCTGGGCACCAGGAAACAGAGGCAAGTCACAGAGTTATTCCACAATTCCCTTTATTCTCTACATCAGGGATTGTTAAGCAACATTAAGGTACATTCCATGGGCTTTTCAGCCCCCTGCCACAGGTAGGAATAGTTGGCAAGTCTGAGCAGTTTAGGACGCTATGGCCTCTTCTCACTCACAACTGCTGTGGCCCACTTGGCCTTGGAGGTGCAGGCTCAGAGGGATTCTCCCATTGCCACGTGCAAGCTTACTGGGCAAGCATGGCTCATTGCCTGGAGGAGATTATGTTTGCACCACTTAAATATGTGAGATCTAAATGGTGCAAACATGCAATTATTTTTCTGTGACTTTATGTCACAGATGCCCGACAAGCAAGGCTCTCTACTCTCTAATAGTAACTTTAAACACGCAGTCAGATTTTGGAAAAAGGGAGCTATCAGAGGAACGTGGTTCTTTTATATGCCTTATTTTAAAACGTAATATATGTAATTATCTTCTGGGGAAATGGGCTCAAATGTGAATGAGTCTGTTAAGGTAAAGCTGACATTTGCTGATCCCACTTTTCTTATGAATAGGGAAACATAATTCTGTGATGACAAAAGATGCTTCAGATCTATGAAGGAGACTTTGACCAAAGGCCACCAGGCACAAACAGTTCTTGGCTGTGTGAGATGGAGGGGAATTAGTCTAAATACTTGAGCCTGTTTCTTCTTCTTTAAAATGGAAATAATGTACTAATTTGGGGTTTTGTGGGGCTTGGTGATCATTTCTATAAAGTGCTTGGCACAATACCTGGTACATAAACATTCTACAACAGCTGTTATGCTTGTTATTTTTAAACTGACAACATGTGATGAAAATTGGGAACTCTAAATTAGAAGTGAAGCTATAAAGTTTATGAGAAATAAACACACCAGGTGTATAGCCAAGAATGAGCTTATTATATTGTGTAAGTCAGCAAATCGTTTCTGCTATTCAAAGTATCCTACTACATCTTTTTTTAAAAATCTCCCTGTCTTTCTAGAGACCTATATCGGCAAATTTATCAACTTGTTTCTCCTTCTCACAGCAATCCATGAAACATCAACCCTCACTGCATAAAAGTCTCCAAATAAAATAAAAACCAACTATTTGCTTTCTAAACACCTAAAAAGCTTTAAAATAAACAAAACCATAGAAAAAATTAAACTGACAATGACTGCTGCTATCAATTCCTTCATAATGAATTCTTGAGCATAAAAAAATCAGCAATATCAGCATCAGGAGCTAGTGGATTTATCGTAATTGGACCTCAGCTGGTGTTCCTAGTGAGCAAGCCATTCTGATAAAGGAAAATGAACACTTCCAACTCTGAAAACCCCCAAATTGGAATGTGCAAGTTGATCCACTAGGTGGCATATTAACACCATGAAACCGTGAACCAGGTTTTTCATATTACTGCGGAAAATACCCTGTTCTTGAGAGTTACAGTTCTGTGATAGAAAAAACCAAGCCCAGTACTAGATCAGTTACTAAATTCAAACCTTTCGGCATCCTACATGATACAACTACATATATCCAAAAACGCATTATGTTAAATTTAAATCTTTCTTTTTATTATTATACAAGAAGTCATCTTAAATGGTGTTTGTATCTCTTTCATTCTTCCCTGAAATTCACTGAGATTCCAAATCGTTACCTTCAGTATTATCCCAGCAAAAGCCCTCATATCTCAACCTTCTCCATCCCCACCACCTATCCCATGTCACCTTTCACTTGTGCCATTCAATAGCCTCCTATTGTTGAAACAGAGGTCTTAAATCTTTGTTAATGAAAGCAGATAATAAGAAAAACAAGCACATAAAATGTGATCTTCCCTTCCACATAAGAAACAAATTTGTAGAGGCGAGATTATAAGCAATCTACAAATATTGAGTTATCACAATAGAAAATAAAAAATAAGCCCAAGAGAGAAAGTTACAGTATATTTTGTTAGAGAAGTAAAAATCACAAATATAGGAGAACAGGAGAAGATATTTAGGTGTAAATTACTGTGAATTTGCTGGATAATGCCTGCCTTTTCAATACGAACTGAAATGTCAGGAATGCAGGAAGTTCATCAGGCTTGTCATTTTTTTTTTATCCCAGCACTTAGTACATGGAAGGTACATAATAAATATTTGCAAAATTAATAAATACACAGAAGGTGCTCACTAGAGGTTGACTGACACAGGGCAGCATTCAGTTCAGAGAGACAATGAGACCAGCTGAGTTAAAGGACAGGAAGGGTTTTTAAGTGGAGCAGAAGACCGGGCATTCTCTGTAGAATAATCATATGAAAAGGCTGAGGATGGGAGGCTGTGGCATGCGTCAGAGACATCTGGGAATTTGTTGGCCTGGCTAGAATGAAGGCTGTGTTTGGGGAACACTAAGAAATAAGGCTGCTTGAGAGACAAGTGGTTCAAAAGTAAGGAATGAAGGAGAAAAGACGTGCGGCCTTGTCTCAGCTCCCCCACATCATGGTGACTTCCAGCAACCTGCCTAAGTAATCCATGACTCAGTTTTCTAACTTATAAATTAAAACCCCACCTCATAGGCTAGTCTTGAGTGTTAAATATTTGGGGGAAAATATTTGGCTTATATGAAGCACTCAAAACTTTCTTTCCATGCCATACCCCTAGTTCCTAAAACAGTTTCTGGCACACTAAATAATAAGTATGTGTTGAATTAATAAATAAATGAGACAGAAAGAGATTATAGGCAGCATTAAAGGTAGATGAGGTAAGGACTAATATATTAGGCAATAATACATAATAGTAAGCTTATACATTATTTTTAAAGGATAAGAACCTTGACTTGTACCTACACACCCTTATCAAGATGAAGAAATGTCAATAAATTAAGAAATAAGTGCCAATATTTCTGGATATGGATGTATCCTCATTTTAATTAACATTTAATGTTTAGCATTTTGTAGAATTATTTAAGAAAGAAAAAAGCTCATTACTTTGCATCATTGGCATATGCTGAATAAACTGACACATAACTGGTTCTAAGATTATGCCTATCAAATTAATAATTTGAATAAGTGAGACTGGGAAACCACATATTTTCCTGTGATAGCAAATTAACAGATCCTAGAAAAGAAATCTCAGAAGACATATTCCCTCCAGATCAAAGTGGTGGTTTAAGAGTAGATAGAGTATGGGCCGGGCGTGGTGGCTCACGCCTGTAATTCCAGCACTTTGGGAGGCTGAGGCGGGTGGATCACCAGGTCAGGAGATCGAGACCATCTTGACTAACACGGTGAAACCCTGTCTCTACTAAAAATACAAAATTAGCCGGGCGTGGTGGCGGGCGCCTGTAGTCCCAGCTACTCGGGAGTCTGAGGCAGGAGAATGGCGTGAACCCGGGAGGCAGAGCTTGCAGTGAGCCGAGATCACGCCACCGCACTCCAGCCTAGGCAACAGAGCGCGATTCCATCTCAAAAAAAAAAAAAAAAAAAAGTGTAGATAGAGTATGTAGTCATACTACGTGGGCAGGCATGTACTATATACAAATTCCCCACGGTTGGGAACTCTGCCTCCATCCCACCAAGAGCACCTTGTATCCTGACACTTGCTACCCACAGTAAGTCAATGAAATTTTAAACACCCATCATGAAAATTGTACTGCGTATTTACTTTAGGTGTCAGGCATTGTGATCAGTATGTCTACAGAATACAAGGTAAATAAAGCAAGTCACTGTTTTTAAGGGGTTTATAATTAAAAGCCAAAAACTATGAACACTAATAATTGTATTAGCTGCTTCAATTTACTGAGCGTCTATTTCATGCCAAGCCCTTAAGTTATATTATTTTACTTAATCCCCATTCTGATCCTACATTATATATACCATCGTTTCCCTTTAAAAAATAGGAAAGCAAAATTTAGAAAGGTGAACCAATATGTCCAATGTCACCCAGCCAAGAGGCTGCAGAGCAAGGATTTGAATACCCAATTTGGTCAGATTCCAGTACCTCTGCATCCCGCCCCCACCCCGCTGCCATCACATGTCTACCAGTGTAAGTCACTATACGTTAAGTTTTTGAAGGAAAAAAAATGAAATACTACTGTAATTGTACAAGCATTGAGACAATGTTCAGTGAAAAGGAATTTGGGAGGATTGAGTAAGAGCAGAAACCTGATGCTATGAGAAACCCAGGCTGCTGTCATGACGTGAGCAGAAACAGAGCAGAAGTCCTCTAAAGATAAACTAAAATTTAGCTTTGGCAAAGCAGGCCAGCTAGAATCTCTTGATAAAATGAAGCAATAGGAGGGTGCAGCTGGCTGACACAGCATGGCCTCTTCAGAGCAAAAATTGAGGTCAGAGTGAATTGAAGAGGAAACATTGCCCTAAGCCACAGTGGTCACAGTTGCAAAGTTGAAAACTGTTGTCTATGAAATTGGCAGAGAGGTGACTTTGCATTGTAAGAGTTTATATTCACAATGTCCATCCACCATTTACAAAGAACTCTGATGGTCTACGGCAATAAACATATGCTGTGTTGCTGAAGTGTGAATCGGTATCCTACTCTATTCAAATGGTGTGGGAATGAGAGAGTTAGCTAATTCAGCAGAGTTTTGTTGCTCTTTAAGTACCATCATTTGCAAAGTTGTGATTCTGATAAAAATGTGTTTTCTTCTCTTTTTTTTTTTTTTTTTTTTGAGACAGAGTCTCGCTCTGTCGCCCAGGCTGGAGTGCAATGGTGCGATCTGGGCTCACTGCAAGCTCCACCTCCCTGGTTCACACCATTCCCCTGCCTCAGCCTCCCTAGTAGCTGGGACTACAGGCACCTGCCACCATGCCTGGCTAATTTTGCTTTTTGTATTTTTTAGTACAGACGGGGTTTCACCATGTTAGCCAGGATGGTCTCCATCTCCTGACCTGGTGATCTGCCCGCCTCAGCCTCCCAAAGTGCTGGGATTACAGGCGTCAGCCACGGCACCCGGCCCCAAAAATGTGTTTTCTTAAAGTGGAGAAGAAGGGAGACACTAAGGAGAGATAAAATGTCAGTGAAAATTGAAAATTTTATCTGTTTATGAAACACACACACACACACAAAGAGGAATTACTTGAACATGAGTCTCAATGTTCATATAATTCAGGAAAAAGCCTACCTCCATTTGTTCATTCAGAAAATATATACTTACTGCCTAAGCTGGCATTACCTGTACAAACTTGTCTATGTTGTTAACCTGGGGCATTTGCAAAGGTCTTTGGGTGTAATCCCCATGGACCTTCAGGGGTACAAGATAAGGACATGTATAGGTAAGGTTCTCATTTATTGAGCAGCTTCTGTAATCATGCATCACCCAATTAAACATTCACTACTACAATTATTATAGATCCTACCACACCTGTTTCAGAGACGAGGAAGTGGAGGCTCAAAAAGTTTAAGCAGCTTATTCAAAGTTACATGGAAGAGATTTAAAGATGATATAACGCCCATGACCTTGTCTATACATGCTGTGCCAGAAACAGTAGTAGAAGCAATTAAAAACTGCTTAATTCTCAGAACTGAAGGACTTGGAGATACAGAAAAGATTGCCCTTTATGGCTAATGCTTTTAGCGTCAAGTTTAATAAATATTTCCCTGGGTCAAAGTCATAAAGATACTCCCCTATGTTGTATTCTAGAAGCTTTGTTTACTTTTGTACTCAGATCTACAATCTATCTGGTATTGGCTTTCTTGATAATGTGAAAGAGGTAAATTTAATTTTTTTTCTTTGTGAATAATCATCTGATCACTTTTTTTCTTATAGATAGCCACAATTTATTCAAGGACGATTTTATTTAGCACTACTGTCTGTCCTTGGACAATGTCATGTTTTCTTAATTATGTTATCTTTCTGTCTTTCTATTTGGTAAAGTAAGTCTTCTAACTTTGCTTTCCTTCTTCAAAATGAGTTAGCCTACTTTGGTCCTTTTCACTTTCATATTATTTTTTAATGAATTTATCAATCTTCTTACAAAAACCTGATGGTATTGTTACTAAAAATGCAGGGGAAATGGGGACTTACTAGTTAGTGGTTACAGAGTTTTAGTTTGGGAGGATGTAAAATGTTCTGGAGATAGATGGTGGGGATGGTTGCATGATAATGCAATGTACTTAATGCCACTAAACTGTACACTTAAAAATGGTTAAAATGGCAAATTTTATGTTTTGTATATTTTATAACAATAAAAAGTGAAAACATATTTTTTAAACTGCTAAATTAATGGTTTCTGAAGAATCAACATTTGATGAGGTGTATAAGCCGGGAGAGTTGTTCTGGGATTCAGTCTATTTTTGTTCAGGCACTAACTTTTACATCTATGTGTCAAACAAACTACTTTGAAGAATGTTTGTAAAATATATAAATAAAACCATATCATTCCTTATTGCAAATTGTTTAGCAGACTTTATATAAACTAGAACAGCAAGACAAATGTACTTGGTTAAGATACACATATGTATATTTATTGCCAAGTCCAACATGGTATTTGCATATTCCTACAATCTGTCTTTTCCATTTGAGAAAGACTTATCAAATTTAATACATTTCATCCCAAAGATTGTGTAGTTTTGAGTTTATTGGCTCATACTGGAAAAATAGGGTGACTGTGATATTAATTCTTACCTCTGTTTTAGTAGCATGAGGTTTTATAAAATGCAACTAACTTTATTTTGAGAATTTCTGTTCACTCCCTACAAATCACAGATAAATCATTTTTCTCTTAACTTTTCAATTTTTGCCATCACCGTAGAGATAATGTATCACATGGATTTCAGATGTCCACTGCTTGAGATATTTTTTCTAAAAAGGAAACAAATCTATGGAGAAAATGACATATGCTATATATTTTGATAAGCATTTTTAGATGAATTATCATCTATTTGTAAATGAAGGCTGAAAAAAAAATTTACAGTTGTAAGAATCGAAGCTTATTGGGGAAAATTTTACACATTTACAAAAATTAAAGATATTGATTAACAAATATGGTGCAACTGTGATGATTGCACACAACTGATCATTACTAGTCTCAGGCCAAAGGAAACAAGCAAGCAAACTAGATGTGTGGAGTTCTATTAGCTCACAAAATCTAATTAGAGCCCATATAAACAGAACACTCATTCACATATTCTGAGTTCCTTTGTGCCATTTACACAGTCACCAAAAAGACTGGTAAATCAGGCATGATGCCTTTCCTTCTCCATTTATTTTCTTTTTTTCTGTTTTTCTAATGTACAAAATCCAATTAGGCTAATGAACTTAAGCTTTCACAACTGATAATCATTTGTCAGACACTATGATTTGGAACCACAAGTTAATGATTTCAGTTACAGAATAGTGTTCCTAAATGGTAAGTTAAAAATGAAAGAATTTCACCTAGACACAGAATCTTAGCAGAAGATACACTAATGATAGGAAAGATTGATACTGAAGACAATGACTTGTTTCTAAAGCAAAGCATACTTGACATCTCAAAGACTAAAAATAGGAAAGGCTGGCCGGGAGAGGTGGCTCACGCCTGTAATCCCAGCACTTTGGGAGGCCAAGGCGGGCGGATCATGAGGTCAGGAGATAGAAACTAACACGGTGAAACCCTGTCTCTACTACAAACACAAAAAAAGTAGCCGGGCGTGGTGGCAGGTGTCTGTAGTCCCAGCTACTCCGGAGGCTGAGGCAGGAGAATGGCGTGAACCCAGGAGGCGGAGCTTGCAGTGAGCCGAGATTGCGCCACTGCACTAGAGCGAGACTCCGTCTCCAAAAAAAAAAGGAAAGGCTGTTACCTTTTGTGATACTGCCCAAATTAACAAAAAGAAAACATGTAAAATCATAAATGTATCTATTAAAATTCATGTTATATTTTTGCAGATTAACTACACTTCTGGTTCCATTCACTTTCATACTCATATTTCCTTTTCATCACTTTTCTTCCTTGCTTATAATTGGTTTTATCATACAATAAATATATAGATACTTCGGGAAAGAAACTGAGTATTAACCAATCATTCGAAAAAATAATAGCATAAAATGAGTTTCCTTATTTGTTAGTTTTGTAGGGTTCTTCTGAAGATTAGCAAAATAATTCATGTAAAGTAAAGTGGCATATTTCAGGTGGTGTTATTCATAACACTTATTATTTTATTTTTAATTAAAAAGAGGTATTGGTGAATTTATATAGTATGGAAGTTTATTTGACACAGTCGATGGCCATAAAAGATACTTACATCAATGTTGTTCAGAGTATTGAAGTGCATAAGATCATGTAGTCTTTTGAATGCTTGATTTGGATATTGAAAATTGAAGGTTGAAAATGGTGATTCCGGGTCATCAAAAATATCAAAGTCAGCGATTTCTTTCTCTTCCTCAGTTTCCCTTGGAACACCTAAATGCCAGAAGAGTCACAAAGGGTGTTATTTTGAAAACTATAAAATATCTCTAAAACCCGAGGAATAAAACCTACAGACATAAAGACAGCAGTGGGAGCCCCCACAGAGCCAGGTACTCCGTAGCATCTCTGACTTTGTCATTTCTGTGTGTTCTGACCAGATGACATCCAACTGCCAGTATCTGACATCTCTGTGCCTGAGGGCTTTCTATCCTGCCCTGCAACTGTAGAAGCCTGCTTGGCCCACTCACAGCAGGCTGGAAATTCTATTAAATAACACTGTTCCCCAGGCAGTGGTCAACTAGACTCTAGGGAGTTAGTATCTAAATACTCCATTCCCCTGCCTTTTGGTGTGCGTGTGGGAAGCATGATCGTGGGACACACGTCTATTCCATTTCATAGTCTTTCCCAGCGGATCAAGTTCCCATTGTGGTAGCCGGCTTGCTAATGCAACTTTGTTGTCTGCCTTCCTTCCCTTTACCACTTCCCCATTTCCTTACTAATAAACTAGAGTGTTCCCCAGCTCACCCAAATAAACTATTTGCACTTGAGTCCTTTTCTCAGAATTAGTTTCTGGGAGAACCCAAACTAAAACATTATGTGGTGGAAATCCCCTACACATGCCAACTGCTCAGTGAGCCTCTCCTTGAGAATTCACAGTGATAGAAAATTCACTGGGTTTCATGTGCTCTACTGTCTGATAACCAAAAATGTCAGATTTCCACCTTCTCCTATACTGAACTATATGCTTCACAATAATCTTCACTCCTATCGATCCTTTCTTTGTCTTCCTGAGAAATCTAGAAAAACATCATTTTTCTCAGCATATTCCCATTACTCATCCTCCCTACTTTTTGTGTCTTTCCATTTATAAAATGGAAAACACATTTTCTGGTCCTAAAATATGGTTTTTGGAGCCTTAAGCACCGTGCATGTAAATCTTTAGATCTCCTTTGGTTAATCAACATTTTCCAGGATACACAAGAGTCGAGAGACTCCTCTGGATGTGGTTAAAAAAATAAAACAAAAAAGACTACATCTCAAACTTGATTCTTGTTTTCTATGAAATACAACATGGCAAACTGAAACTGCTAGCCATTGTGTACTGCTAGATTACGTTAATCTTGCAGTCAACTAAAATTCCCAGAAATTTGCATGATTTTTCTGAAATAAGAGCTTTCTTACAAGGGTGATAGTCAAAATATTTGATTAAAAATCAATCAGAACAAACATAATTCAAAGTAATGAAGTAAAGTCCCAGAGATTTTTGCTAAACTAGTTGTTGACTTTGCAGTTTCTGAACTGTGAACAAGTCAGGGGATCTTGGGGTAAGAAAGAAGAGAAGTACTTGACGTCTCAGAATAGTATCTATTTATCAAGGTAAGGGAGGCATTCAATAGTGTAATAGCTGGTACAGCAGTGCCAGAGTGAAACAGTTTAATGTCAGTTTCACTCCCCTACTTAATTTCTATTTTATGGAATACAGCTTACTCCCTACATACCTGGAGCCTTGTACTTTCTGAAGTTGATGTTGGCCAGAACAAAGTGGATGATGGTTGGGCAATCTTTCTCCATATCAGGATTCTTGGGTTTAAAAACATAGCACTCCTTCAGCCCTTCCCGATCAAACACATAAGGATCGATCTTTGGAAAGGGGAGCTTGTTCATTTTAGCCCACTTTTCCGCAAGTAGAAGTTCCTATGGGAAAGAGGGAAAGATGCATTTGGAAATTTTCAGTTTTCATTGATTCAGTTGGTCTGACCATAATTCAATGTTCACTAGGTGTCTACTGTGTGCCAGCAATATACTCCTTGCTAGGATGAATCACGACCCTGTTCTCAAGAAGCTCATTAATTTCAAAGAAATTGAAAACAAACTCACTATTGTTATGTTAATTCTTGGCACAAGGCTAGCTCCACAGCAGGCATTTGAAAAATTATTGATAAACTGAACTGAGCAAAATTACGTTGAAGAAGCTGCGAGAGAAAAAAAATTATGGGTTCAGAGAATTTATAACCATGTGAATGTTTTTTTAACCCTTAGGAGTAAAAAAGGAATCTGATAATGCAGAGTGAAGAATCCTCTGTTACTGGATTTTTACCTGTATCATCTCCACCAAAGTGTTAAAAAGTACCAACCACAACTTCATTCATTTTATGTATACAAAAATATTTGAGTTACTCTGAATCAGCTTTTTGTCTTCTTTTTGTGAAGTGAAGTTGAACCTTTGGCCTCAGAGCATTGCTATTACATGTAATGGCCAAGAGAGGACTGTACAGATGTAACAAGAGCTTAGTCAATGGCCATGGCAAATTGTATGATGGTTTCCACGTATTAGATCCCTTCCTGGTAAGCTGATTATACATCCCCACCAGAATGAGAAGAGAAATAGAACAGAGCCTCCACAGGTGATTTACGATTGCTGGCATGTAAGTGGCCAAGAAATACATGTTCGTGGTCAGCCACTGAGATTTGAGGTTGGTTTGTCTCTGCACCAAAGCAGGCTAACTTACTGGGGTAAGCACCCCCAAAATTAAACTTAAACTGGAGAACATAAATCAATATGGAGAGATGCAGTGAAGAGACCTCATTTCCATTATGTGCATCTTCAAGGAGAGCAGAATAAATAAGAAGCAGAATATCATAGTGGGAGAAGCACAGATTCTGGGACCAGATGCCTGAGTCCAAATGCAAGCTCCATGGCCTTGGACATGTTTCTTAAGTCAATGTCTCCATCTCAGATATAAAATGTGGATGATATAAATAATATCTATCTCATAGGATTGCTATTAGAATTAAATAAATTAATACTTTACAGTGCTTAAAACAGTGCTTACCACATATTAAATGCTATGCAAATGTTTAATAGATAAATGCCAGTAAAGAGAAGAAAAGAAATGGAAGGAAAAAAGTAAGGAAAACAAAAGAGGAAAAAGAAAGGGAAGAGAGATAGGAACATTAGAGAGGAAAATTCCTGGAGAGGGGAAGTTTTGGGGATACTGTCACTAGAATCTTAAGTTCTTTTTAACTACTCTTGTCATCTCATTGATCCATTCCACAACAATCAATAGTGGTCGACTAGGTTCCATGTTAGAAGTGGGGACATAACAGTGAGTAAAACATTCATGGCTTTTGTTGTTATGGGATTTATGGCCTGTTGGGCGAGAGATAGCAATCAAATAACCCTTTGTGATTTAAACTGTGATAAATGCCAGGAAAAAATACAAGGTGAGACTTTGCAGTACACCTGGGCAATTTCCTCAGAGCATTTGTTAATTCATCCAACAATTATCAGTGAGCTATGTTCTAAGCATAAGAGATAGGCTGTCCTTGAAGGTTTGGAGTTTATAAATCAACAGGAAAGATAAATAGATATTATAGTAAAGTATGATAAAGGCAGGAAGGTGCTGCACGATTGTGGGCCTGGGTTGTGCAGCTTGAAAGGCCCAGCTCTAAGACAGACACCCTAAAACTTGCTAGCTGGATGACCTGAAACAAACTAATTAGACACCACAGCTCAACAAGAAACAAATTATTTTTGGTGGCTGCAGTGTAGAGTGATACTCCCCTACAGGCAACGCAGAGATAATGAGGAACGAACAAACACAGACTAGATTATTCACTATCCCTGACATAGCAGGCTCCCCATCCCATCTCATGTCTGTTTCATCTGTTCCTTATTTCTCAGCAATTCATTTTTCTACCTCTGTAAAATAAAGCTAATACTATCACCTTTCTCATAGGATTGCTGAGAGGATTAAATGATAAAATGTATAAAGACCTCAGTAGTTTACATCAGAAGAAAACAAGTACTTTATCATACAGCCTTACATTCAGAGAAAAATACATGTTTCATTGAACTTTCACTGCTCTTTTTGCTTCTGGAATGTCATGAATTTTATGTTGATCAACTCTCTCAACACCACTTCTGAATAAAAATCTAGGAGAACAAAGGATTTAATGTATATGAAAGCATTTGCTTCATAAACTATTATGCTAAATACAATCATATTTCACTGAAAATCCCATATGTATGTAAATAATTTCTTGTTTGAAACTTGAGAAAGCTTTTATCACCAATCTCTTCTTTTTGTTCTCTATTCAGCTGAATTAATCATCTTGTTATTTCTTGTCCAGCACTGCTCACAATTATTCATTCATGATTATTCAACATCAAAATAAACCAAAAGTTCACATTGTGGAGCAATTGCGTGAGGGCAAAGAAAAGAAAGAGCTTTCTAGTGTTTACAAACATGACTCAAAGGTATGACCAATGATGTGTGGATTTTGGGGTAAAATGAAAAGGGAAATACATGAGGTAACAGTGAGGCTATTTTTAGACAGTTCACTTCACGCTAGAATCAGGAAGAGATGGAAACTTTCCCTTTCCTTATGTGATCCTGATGTGGAAAAGATTAAAAATGGGTGATTGCAAATACAGTGATTATAGCATGGATAAACCATTTCCTCTCTGATGTCTGGTTTCTCTCTGTAAGGGCTAAGAAACAATGACACAGACTATGAGTAAAGTGCAATAGTTTTTAGAAAGTATTTTAAAAGATTTCAGTGAACAAAAAAATTGCTGCTCCACAAATTACAGAAATATGCCAGAATTGTGTTCTATGATAACTATCCATTTTGGTTATTGTTTGACACCTCAGATACCTCACACTTCCATAGACTAACTTAAGATAAACTTACATAATATTAACTAAAATGATTTTCTGTGGGATAAAAATGTGAAGTATCCTTCAAAGAGATACTTTGTAAGATGTCTTTGCTCATTTTGGTGTTTTGTTTTGTTTTGTTTTGTTTTGTTTTGACAGAGTCTCGCTCTGCTGCTCAGGCTGGAGTGCTGTGGCCCGATCTTGGCTCATTGCAATCTCTGCCTCCCCGGTTCAATTGATTCTCCTGCCTCAGCCTCCTGAGTAGCTGTGACTACAGGTGTGTGGGACCACACCTGGCTAATTTTTGTATTTTTAGTAGAGAAGGGTTTTCACCACGTTGGCCAGGCTGGATGCGCTCATTTTTGAGTACTGAAACACGACGAAGAAGACTTGAAGGAAAGACAAATAAATACCATAGAAATGAATATTATAAATAAACGTTATTTCTAAATAACAGAAATATATTCAAAACAATATTATGATAGCATATATATGCCATTTAATTTATTTACATGCAAAAATATATAAATATATATTTTAAATATATGAAACAACACATTTATTTATAAAAATACAAACACACACACATATATACATAAAATAATAAATTGACTTGTCATCAGAGGAAGTCAGATTTCTTTTGTCTCTATGCAAACCAAGAATATGTGCTTTCTATTCTACAATGTTTCTCCTTATATAAAACCTATTTTTAAGATTAGGGAGAAGATTAGGGAGAAGGATGGCACATAGGCATGTAAGTAAACCTCCAGAATCTTAAAAAATTATTGAAGCAAGTAATATAAAATACAACAGATAGAAACTACAAGTTAGAATTAATTATTTTACAGTTATAGTCTCTCTTTTAATAAAAGACATGCTAGTATTAGGCTTCAAGAGCTTTATAATGCAATAGGCATGAAAATAATTTTCTATATCTAATGTTGTATAGAGTTTACACAGCACTTCGTAATTCTGGTTAGTTATTCACAGGGATGTTACCATAAACTCACAAAATATGTAAAGGGAAATTAATATCAACTTAATGTAATATCATCACAAAACATCTGATTCTCAATATGAGTGACCAATATGAGTGTAGTGGGTTGAATGGTGGCTCCGTATAAAATACCATTTCCTAATCCCTTGGCCCTGTGAATACGACCTTATTTGGGGAAAGACTCTTTGCAAATGTAATTTAATTAAGGATTTTGAGATTAGATCATCTTGGATTATGTAGGTGGGCCCTGAATTCAATGACAATTATTATTATATGAGATACAAGAGAAGACATGCACACAAAAGAAAAGGCCATACAAAAATGAAGGCAGAGATTGGAGAGATGCAACCACAAGGCGAGCAATGCCTGGAACCACCAAAAGCTGGAAAAGGCAAGGAAGGAGTCTACTGTGGAGGCTTTAGAGAGACGACATCCCTGTTGATGCCTTAATTTCAACTTCTGCCCTCCAAAACTGTGAGAGAATATATTTCTGTTGTTGTAAGTAAGCATGTTTGGGGTAATTTACTACAGAAGCTCCAGGAAACTAGTATAAGAGGTAAAATTGGAAGTACTACATTAAATGCTGTGCACTTTCCTTCACCAGCCATTGTGGATTGGTGCCCACAAAGCTAACGCTTGGACTGATTTGGCTGTGACGTGGGCCAACCTAAGCATTATAAGTGAATAATATGTGGAGATTCTAAAACAGGTCATGCCCTCGTTTCAACAAATAAATCAGGTGATTGTGGAAAAATACAGATACCTTTTCCTTTATTAGTGGGTTTAAATGGAATTCTGACCCTAAATGAAATATAGGCAGATCAGTTTAATTTAGATACATTACTTCCATCATTTTTGAAGACAGTCTCATTTCGAATTTTCCTTTCTTCTTTCTTCCTTCTCTCCTTCCCTCATTTCCTCTTTCTCTCTTTCCTTGAATAATTTTTAAGAGAATAAACCCATTGTTCTGGCTTCTTGTCATTAAGCATTTAAATGAACACTGAAAAACTGAGCCAGATTTATGTCCAATGTATGGCAACACAATATAACTTAATTTATGGCATAATAACTAAAATCTATTACTCTCTCTAAAAGTAAGATAAAGGGGAAAATAATTTTAAGTAGTAAACTCTGAATTCTTCTATATTCCTTGCTTTCTTGCTCCCCAATAAAACCCAAAGTCCATTCATTTTCCCCTAAATTAACAGCCTGTTGATTTTGCACGCTTGGGTATGAAGACTTTGGCTTATTCTCATGACCAACAATCAATCTTATTGATTGTCTTTGGATGAGCTCTAATGGTACACTAAATTCACATATTTTACATCTAAGATATTAAATGGTTAACAAAAAGAAACTTGACAAAATGAAACACAAAGCTGCTTTTGTTAGATAAATTAATAGTAATAATATTTAGAATCATGAACTCTTTATATTGGACTACTACTAGGGTGTATGCTAACTAATCTAAATAAATTAATGTCACTTACACTGACGTCATTAACTTTCAAGGCCAGTTACAACAGAGATACAACATAAATTGTGGTTGCTTTTATTAAAAGACATCATCTCCATCTTTCTATATCTTCTTGACAAAATATGACATTTAACTAAATGAAGTGCTATAATTTTCTGCAAATGTGAAATAAAGTCAATAGTTCTAATCTTTTGCCTAGCATTTATGCTCTAATATTTTGTGAAAGGCAGTATCCATATTTCAGTCTCAAAAATAGGACATTATTCACTATTTAATTACCTTAATAAAGTCATATTGCATATATCCAATTATTACATTAGGGATTCTCCCCTCCTATCAAAAGAACTTTATGTAGACTCCTCGCAAATTTTCAAATCTTGTTATGTTATATATAAAACAAATCTTCTACTTTAGTATTGATAGTATAACATTTTTATCAATTTAACAATTCTACTTTGGCAATCTTATAGACTAATTTAGGAATACATACTTTGATAACAACACTTACAGGTTTAAAGTACTCAATATTCCAAGTCAGCCTGAAAAGATTATTTTGTTTACTTTGACCTTGTTGAAGTACATACCTAGAGACAAGAAAAACTATATTATGTGTAATATATTGCAATTTACTTTATATTAAATCTCTGAAAATATAATTCATTATTTCAAGAATGGTAGGTTTTGTGTTATGCTAAATAAGTAATAAAAGGAAGTATATAAATTTGGAGAAAGGCACGGGAAGAAAAGAACTGACAAAATGATTTTAAAACACATCTAAGAGAATGCACAGGTAGAAATGCCTATATGTACTACAGAAGGAGTGATTGGAGACATGCTTTTTATCATAGTAAGCATACAATAAAGCTACAGTTATTAAAATGCAGTATGGAATTGCAAGATTGTCAGATGGATGAATGGAACACAAGAGATTTAAAAAAACATATCCTTGTGCCCCATAATAATCATATAGTATATGATATACTAAACATAACAAAATAATGCCAAAAAAAGTCTATGGGGGATTGTGTTATTACAAATGCAATGTATTCAAAAAGATTAATGAGTTAAATATAGAGGAATAATATAAAAATTAAAATATCAATCCATATTTAACTGATATTGGTAAGAATGAATTTCAAGAATATACTACCCAAAGCAATCTACAGATCCAATGCAATCCCTATCAAAATACCAGTGACATTCTTTACAGAAATAGAAAAAAAATCCTAAAATTTATATGGAACCACAAAAGATCCCAAATAACCAAAGCAATCCTGAGCAGAAAGAACAAAGCTGGAGGCATCACATTACCTTACTTAAAATTATACTACAAAGCTACAGTAACAAAAACAGCATGATACTGGCACAAAAATGGACATATAGACCAATGAAACAGAATAGAGAACCCAGAAATAAATCCACCTATTGCAGTTCAATTCATTTGCCACAAAGTTGCCCAGAATATACACTCAGGAATGGATAGTCTCTTCAATAAATGGTTCTGGGAAAGCTGAATAACCACATGCAGAAAAATGAAACTAGACTGCTATCTCTTGACATATATAAAAATCAAACCAAAATCAATTAAAGACTAACATCTAAGTCCTAAAACTATAAAACTACTAGAATAAAACATTGGGAAAACACTCCAGGACACTGATCTGGGCAAAGATTTCTTGAATAAGACCACAGATGCACGGGTAACCAAAACAAAAATGAACAAATAGGATCACATCAAACTAAAAAGCTTCTGTACAGCAAAAGAAATAATCAGCAAAGAAAAGAGAACTACAGAAATGGAGAAAATATTTGCAGACTATCCATCTGACAAGGGATTAATACACAGAATATATAAGATCAAATAACTCAATAGGAAAAACAATCGGATTTTAAAATGGGCAAAAGATCTGAATAGATATTTCTCAAAAGAGGACATACAAATGCCTAACAGGAATATGAAAAAATGATTAACATCACTAATCCTCAAAGAAATACAAATTAAAACTACAATAAGATTCAACCTTACCCCAGTTAAAATGGCTTTTATCCAAAAGATAGGAAATAACAAATGTTGATGAGGATGTGGAGAAAGGGGAACCCTCCTACGTGATTGCTTGGAATGTAAATTAGTACAGCCACCACAGAAAACAGTATGGAGGTTCCTACAAAAACTAAAAATAGAACTACCATATGATCCAGTAATCCCACTACTGTGTATATATCCAAAAGAAAGGAAAATCAGTATATTGAAGAGATATCTGTACTCCCATGCTGATTGCAGCACTATTCACAATAGCCAAAATATGGAATCAATGTAAGCATCGATCAACGAATGAATAAAGAAAATGTGATACCTATATACTATAGAATGTTATTCAGACATAAAAAAATAACGAAATCCTGTCATTTGTAATAACATGACAGGAACTAGAACTAGAGGACATTATGTTAAGTTAAATAATCCAGGCGCAGAAAGACTAATATTACATGTTCTTACTCACATGTGGAACTAAAAACAGTCGAGTTAATGGAAATAGAAAGATATATGATGGTTACCATCTGCTGGGAAGGCTAGCGGAAAGGGGAAATAAAGAGTGAATGGAAAATTGGTACAAAAATACAGTAAGATAAAAGGAATAAGATCTAGCATTCAGTAGCACAACTGGGTAACTATAGTTAACAATAATTTATTATATATTTCAAAATAACTAAAAGAATGGAATTGGAATGTTACTAACACAAAGTGGTGATAAATGCTTGAGGGGATGGATATCCCAATTACCCTAATTGATCATTCCACATATGATTGTATCAAATTTGACATGTACCCCATACATATGTACAAGTATTCTGCATCCATAAATAATTAAAAATAAAAATTTAAAAAACTAATATGAAAAAGAGAAAATATAGTGAACAAAATTTTAAAAATTATAAGAAAGAATAAAAACAATGGAAGAAGCTCCTACATAAATATTTGATATAATAAAATCATCAGCAACAAAAGTCCCAATACAAATGACATATTAGGTCATATTTGCAAAAATAAGACAAACTTTAATATTCTTAAGACATAAAAAGCATGTTTATTAATAGGAACATCTCAAATAATCCAATTAAAAGTAGTTTAAAAAATCAATATATAATAAGCATGACAAACAATTCAGTCTCACAAAGGAAGAAAACTGAAGCATAAATGTGAGGTTTTTTTTCCTATTATATTGTATAAAATTTTTTTTTTTTTTTTTTTTTGAGACGGAGTCTCGCTCTGTCACCCAGGCTGGAGTGCAGTGGCGCGATCTCGGCTCACTGCAAACTCCGCCTCCCGGGTTCACGCCATTCTCCTGCCTCAGCCTCTCTGAGTAGCTGGGACTACAGGCGCCCGCCACCACGCCCGGCTAATTTTTTGTATTTTTTTTTAGTAGAGACGGGGTTTCACAGTGGTCTTGATCTCCTGACCTCGTGATCCGCCCGCCTCGGCCTCCCAAAGTGCTGGGATTACAAGCGTGAGCCACCGCGCCCGGCCTCCTGTATAAAATTTTTTTTACTTTGTCTTTAATATTTTTTCCTGCCAGCAAAGGCATGTAAAACAGAGAATCACATATATAATTAGATATAGTAATGTAAACAGGTGAAGCTTCTCTAGAAATCAATCTGAAAATATTTACTAAAAGTCATAAAATGATACACATCTAGAAACCAACCTAAATAAATAATTAAAATGTGATTAAAGATTCATGTGCAAGGATAATGATTGCAGAAAAAGGTGGCAAGATAGCAATAATCTAAAAGTTGAAAATAGAGCATTGTTAAATAAATTCTCACATATCTGTATACAGAGATAGTATATATTTTCATTTTATTTTATAAACATATATCTCTTTTATATTTCTTGTATTGTATGTCTTTATAATTATGTTTTTTAAATATTTAATGGCATGAAAAAATGCTCATAATACAGTTGTAAGTAGAAAGAAACAGAATGCAAAACTACATGACCCTGGTATAGACACACACACACACACACACACCCCGCAAAAAAAGACTAGAAGAAAATACCAAAATATTAACAGCTGTTGTCTGGAAGTACTGCATTTATAAACCAAATGTTCATACGTTTTACAAGTATATATTCTTAATCACAAATAATGAGTCAACATTTAAAAACTACTGCAAAGTATAATGATTCTTTTTAAAGGTACAAAGTGATATTCCAAAACCTCCTCCAACTCATTAAGGTGGTGGAGCCCTGATTCATATATAAAATGATGGCTTTGACATTTTATACCCCCATTGGTGAAATGAATAATACAGTGTCTTCCACCACTAGAACCAGTTTCTAAGCTATCATCTTAGAGTCATCAATTGAAACCCACCTCCCCATTGTTTCTCATAGGTCATCAAATTCATAGTCACCCACTCTGGTGCAGTAATACTTCATTATCCTATGCTTGGATTACAATACATTTCTCTTAATGTTAATTCCTTGCCTTCCATTCTCCAACTCATCCTACTTTCCATTGTCAGATTAATCATCCTAAAATTCCAATTTCATGAAGTCATTTGTCTGCTGAAATCCTCCACTGATTCTCCATTTCCTATTGTCCTATCTTAAACTCTCTCCTTAAGCCTTTCTAAGGGAGCTGAATATCTGTCACTTCTAATCAGATCACTCCAGCCCCTTAGATGTGCTCATTGCCATCTCTGTGCTGTTTTCACCCTATTTCATTTATTACCCTGTTCATTAATTCCAGTATGCACCAATCTATTCTTATATTTATCCCCTATAATACACATACTTATATAAACTTAAATTAATGACTATTTAATAGTAAGTTTCTCAATTCCACTCCAAGTGGCTCTTGTGAATAAAAGTCTTTGCCCCAAAAAACCAAAATGTTATGAGAGATCAGGAACTGTATTTTCCCACTAACTGCTGCACACAGCACACTGCACAGAAAAGAGTTCACGAACAGAGTGCACAAAGGAAGCAGCTGGTAAAGGGTAAGAAATTCTCATTCTGTAGCTTTGGAGTCTTGTCCCATCTCACCATTTCTTAACTAGCACTTCCCTAGCCAGGTCGTGGGCTGTGCTCATTCCACATATTATTTAATTTGTTGATAAGATTTTATCTCATTGATACTTGTTTCTTTGTCTGAATATCTTTACTCCCCAAAAATAGATAAAGTATGAGAGCACTTTGAACATGTAAGGTTTTCTATATATTTAAGAGTTATTATAATAACCATTATTGGTCTTGAGAGCAGTTTAATCATCATATGATAGAGAAAAAAACAGATATGCTGTCAGAGGACCTGGGCTCTCACTGATTCCACCTGGTTGGGAGATCATGAACTGTTCCATTTAATCGTTATGAATTGCCACTTCTTAATCTATAAAATCAAAATAATAACTCCTTCTCTCTCATAGCATTTCATTTATTCACCTACAAAAAAAATCCTACATACTCATATTTTGGCCAGCACCTAAATGACAATTAGGACCAAATGATTAAAACAAAATAAACACAGACAAAGAACAGAGTTCTAGTCACAAGGAGTTCACAGACAGTGAAAGCAATATATATGTAAGCAAAAACATACAGTATACTATGATAATTGCTGTATTAGAAGAATTGACTGAGTCCTATGCACTTTAGCCATATGTGTGGAAGTCAAGAAAGATAACACTTGAGCTGTGTTTAAAGAGTGTTTTGAGTATTCCAGGCACAGGGAACAAAGCATATTTATTTGAGGGTGAGGCCAAAGTGCGGCCCAGCAATCTTTCCATACTGCCACATTCAGAAGCTTTTCTCTTTTCTTCAGAGGCGGACTTTTAATCGCCCCACTTGCCTGACTCCACTACCTCCATATTTTTATCCTCACAAATTAACCTTGACTCCTAATTCCTATAAAACTTCAAAGTCATCACATGAATACTTCCCTAACTTCCTTTTTCCATACCTAATGATAAATCTTCGTCTGCTGCCATTTTCCCCCAGCGTGGACATTTCAATACTGTTCCCCACTTGTGTCTTTGATTCCTTTCCCACTTCCCATCCTTACAGCCTTCCCAGAGATGTGACTTCATCCTATATCTCATCTCTCCTCTCTTCAGTAATACCTTCTTCATTAACGACTCCTAGCCATCAGTATGTACACACGCTTGTCTCTTCTATTAACAACCCGCCCCCGACCACCCACACACACAGTTTTCCTCTTCCCCACATCCTCTTACAGATACAGTCCATCTCCTTCCCTGAACAATCTACAGAAATGTCTCCTTTTTTTTTTTTTTTTTTTTTTTTTGACTTCCACTCATCCCTCAAACCACCCTGGTCTGATTTCTGCCCTCACAGCCCTATTGAAACTGGCCTTGTCCAGTTCACCAAAAAACCTCCTTGTTGTTACATATCTTCAGTTTTCATAATACTACACACTTCCTTTGTTCTCCTCCTTTCCCCTTGATAGCATTCTTTAAAGTACTATTTATTCCACTTCTCTTCTCAGGGTGTACCCTCTCCATTCATGGTTTTAATGATCATTTACTTGCTAACTCCCAAATCTCAGCCTCATTTCCTTTCTAAACTTCAGACCCACTGTATTGTTCTTGTCCTGCTCAGGACTCTGACCTTTATTGAGCTCATTAGAATCATTTAAAAGTTTCTTTAAGCAGGAGACTGATTGAATCATCTTTGCGTTTTAGAACTATTACTCATAAAGATGTAGAAAATACATTAAAGGAATAAAAACTGGAGTCAAAGGGACTAAGAGATCTATAAGGCAAGCAAGAGAATGTGGTAGAGAATGGAATGCTATATTAGGTATCCTTACCTTGAACGGAGGACTGGAGTCACTTGGCCTTGCAGAAAAGTCAAAGGAGATTATGAGATCAACCCCTCTCTGAGGTCTCAGTATCAAGGGATATGGCAGGTTAAATGTGAGCCCACTGTCCACTACATGAATCTTTTTACTTTTGACATCCAGAGGCTCATATATTCGCTCAAATTCATCAGGATCTTAAAAACATAAAAGAAAAACAAGAATGAATTACATGATCATTCATCAGTATTTATCATCTAAAAATGTTGATTTCAAATTTGAAAGAATTTCATATGATCAGGCCCTCAGGCTTTGGAGACAAATAGAGCTGGGCATGGAACCAACTTTAGCAATTGTAATTATTACCTTTGAGTCTTAGTTTCTTCGTCTGTAACATCAGGATAAAAGTAATTATCAAATAAGGTTGCTGTGAGGATTTATAGGGACAATGCATGGAAAGCACTTAGCTCAGGTCCTGGTATTAACTCTAAGCTATGATCACTTTAATAGTATTATCTTACATTACGTAGGTCTTTACAGGTTTCTAAATGTTTCCTCATGCATAATCTTGTTTAAGTCTTATAACCGACAAGTGAGGCAGAGGACATCTGTAAATGGAGGGTGAAGCCAATGAAGAGTCATCTCGAAGGTGGCATAGCTGGGAGGTGGCAGACTCTGTATGGTTCCCAGGCTGCCTCTCTTGAGGGTGAGTGTGCATTCCGCCAAAAAGTGGGAGTTCAAGGAAATCATCCAGCCAACACACCAGCAAATATATGTTGGCTACTACCATTCAGATATGATTCCAGATGCTGAACAAGATAGATACATGCTCTGCTCTGATAGAGCTCATATTGCGAGTACACCGCCAATAAGTAAATAAATGTATTAAGAGGGCAATTCATAAAGTGATAAATGCAAGGAAGAAAATGATCAAGGACACTATAACAAGGAGTAGCTTCAGGTAGATGGTCAGAGGAGATTCCTCTGAGAAGAAAACCTTACACTGAAATAAGAATAATGATATGGAACAGGCCATCTAAAGATTGGGAGGGTGGGATCCAGAAGTTACCAGGGAGAGGGAGGAGCTAGAGCAAGGGTCCCAAGGCAGAATCAGGCTGGGTGTGTTTGCAGACAGCAAGGAGCCTGCAGTCTGAGGACAGTATGGGAGGAGAACAGATGAGATGGCAAGGGGTCTGAAGAAAAAGAGGACCTAGAGCTCATTAATTTTATGAAATTAATACTGATAACACACTACTCTTCACATGTATGTGTGGTGCTCCTAATTCACTTGCCAGGAAAATAAAACATGACCAGAATTGAACTGGTTTGAATTGAACTGGATAAAATGTGATGCAGCTGTTGTGCTCTGTTCCCTTGTCCACACTCTTGTGTCCTCCTGCTGTTAAGAAGAAGGCTGGCAAAACCCAAGAGGGAGGCCTATGATAGTAGAATAAAGTGAAGATGGTCACACCAGATATGAATAAGGATCTCTGACTTCATACCTGTGTACATACACACATGCCCAGCACACAGTAGGAACCTAGTATATGTTAGTTTCCCTCCATATGTTTCTAAGTAAGAATAATACTATAATTCTCCTATAGTCAGTTTTATTTATTACATTTTAAGAGCATGAAATCAAAAAGGAAAGCAAATCTTTAAATTCTTCCTGTTCAATTAAATCCATAATCCTCATTATAAATAAAGGTTGAAGTAAAAACACCAATGAGACAGTCATAATATTTTATTCAGCGTAAAGTGAAAAAATAAGACTTTGGCATAGTTATTAATACTTTAAAGAAACATTAATATCCTCCTAACGTTCTACAGTTAACAAAGTCATGTTTCCTCACATCTATTAAAAATTCCCATTTCTAAAATACTGAATAACAAATAAATGTTACAAACGCTTACTAGTGATTCTTATAAATAAAGAAGAATAAATTTTATGGCTGAGGCAATTCATATTGCCCAGAATAGGTGAAGCAAAGAGGAAATTTGTGAGTGACGGTCTTGAATAAAACCAAATGTGCTAAAAATAAAGCTGTTTTTAAAGACAGCGATAAGGTAATATGGCTAAATAATAAAGGCTAGCTGTGTCCAAGGCTAACTTATAGGGCAATAAGGAGAGAGAAGAGAAATAGTTCTTTAAATAATTATCTGTAGATCAATTCTGTTTTCTTAATAAGTATTTACAAACAGTAGTGAGAATGCACTTTGCCACCAACCAAGATACTAGACTATCTATCACAGAACCTGGAATGTAAAGATGTAAGACTGAAATATATAAAGAGACTGTCGAGCCCAATTTTAATATTTATTCCTCTGAAATTTTTAGTTTAACAGTTACATATGTGAACATCTTAAAGGTAAAAATAGTGAGTCTTTGGCTTAAATTCATTTTTAAATATTTTACTAAGAAGTTATAATTCATTAGTTGGTTACTCACATTTCTCCTAATGGTGACTTCATTTATACTGAGTCTATTACGTATCAGAAATTTCATATATAAGATTTATTATTCTTATACGACTCTTACAAAGGAGACAGCCATTTTAAAGATAAGGAAATAATCTTACAAAGGAGACAGCCATTTTAAAGATAAGGAAATAATCTTACAAAGGAGGTAGCCATTTTAAAGATAAGGGAACTGAGGCTCACAGAGGTAAAATAAATTGTCTATTTTCAAACAGATAGTGAGAGTCAAGATTCCAAGCCAGGTTCACAAGGTCTAAGCCTTAAGCACGGTGTCACACTATTACTTTAGAAAGTGGCATGACTAAGAGGGCTTGAAATGAATAATATAAAAATAATAACTACAAAGTGGCTGGGTGCGGTGGCTCACTCCTGTAATCCCAGCACTTCGGGAGGCCAAGGCAGGCGGATCACGAGGTCAGGAGATCGAGACCATGCTGGCTAACACGGTGAAATGCCGTCTCTACTAAAAACACAAAAATTTAGCCGGGCGCGGTGGGGGGCGCCTGTCGTCCCAGCTACGCTGAGGCTGAGGCAGGAGAATGGCGTGAACCCGGGAGGCGGAGCTTGCAGTGAGCAGAGATCCAGCCGCTGCACTGAAGCCTGGGCGACAGAGCAAGACTCCGTCTCAAAAATAAATAAATAAAAATAAAATAACTACAAACTATAGAGTTTATCAGCACATAATCCTATCAATTATTAAAACCACATTAATATGTGTATTTTATCGCAATTGAACCTAACGTGTAAAAACACAATAATGGGAGCACAGTAGTCCCTACTTACTTGGGGGGATATGTTCCAAGACACCCCAGTAGATGTGTGAAACTGTGCATAGTACAAATCTCTACATATACTATGTTTTTTCTTACACATGCATACCCATGATAAAGGTTAATCTATAAATTAGGCACAGTAAGAGATTAACAACAGTAAAAATAAAAGAGAACAATTATAACATTATGCCAGCATCACTACTCTTACACTTTGTGGCCATTATTAAGTAGGAAAAAAAAGGTTACTTCAATACAGACATTGTGATACTGTGACAGTCAATCTGGTTAACTGAGATGGCCACTGAGTCACTAATGGGCAGGTAGCATATGCAGCCTGGACAGAGAGATGATTTGCATGTCAGGAGGAAAGGCATGAGAGTTCATCATGCCACTCAGAACGGCATGCAATTTAAAACTCTGAATTATTTATTTCTGGAATTGTTATTTTTTTCAAACTGTGGTTGACAGCAGGTGACTGTGGGTAACTAAAACTGAGGAAACTGAAACCTTGAATAAGGGAGGAAGGATTACTATAATTTTACATGCAATGATTTTCCCTAATCTAATGAAAGTATAAATATAATTCATAAAATTATTTTGGCTTCATAAACTCAGTTTTAAAAAAAAATAGCTCAAAGTGTAACCAAAAACAGATAATTTCTCTCATATTCTGTTTGGTTTGCTCGTTATCATCAGTAAACTGGTAGCATCCTTTTATCCTTTCTTAAATCCAAGAGTGAGGGCATTTGAGAGGAAAATCATGTGGACTGATTCCCAGCTTTAGTTTGTAGCTAAACACCGTTGTTCCCACCTTCAAGATAAACTGATGGTAAGTAGTGTTCCTTTTATTGTTTTACTTTATTTTTAAAACAATTTTTATTTTGTAGACAAATAGTAATTGTGTATATTTATGGGGTAAAATGTGATGTTTCATTGCATGCATACATTGTGGAACAATCAAATCAAGCTAATTAACATATTCATAACATCAAAATATTTATCACTTCTTTGTGGTAAGAACATCTAAATCCTCTCTCTTTTAGCTATTTTGAAATATACATTATTATTAACTGCAGGCACCATGCTGTGCAATAGATACCCAGCACTTATTCCTCCTCTCTCACTGAAACTTTCTACCCTTTGAGCAAGGTTGCCTCTTTCTCCATCTACTGCCTCCTCCCCAAATCCCCCCCCCAGCTTCTGGTAATCCTCATCCTATTTTCTACTTCTGAGTTCAACTTTTTTAGATTACACATAACAGTGAGATCATGTAGTGTTTGTCTCATTTCATTTAGTATAATATCCACTAAGTTCATCCATGTTGCAAAAAACAAAAAAACCAAGCCAAACCAGTAAGTAGTGTTTCCTAACTGTGTTGCAAAAAGCATAGTTATGCAAGATATAAACTGATGTCTCATATACAAAATAAGAGTGCCATGATTAAATAAGGTCATGTCTTAAGAAAGACAAAATTCAACAACTTAAAGTACTAGCCAATTACATTACGCATTCCCTATTCTCCTTCCTATGGCTCCCACGAACAGCACTTTATATGAAAATGCCAACCAATCCTCCAAATAACGCTATAACATGGGTACCATTGTTATTTTTATTTTATAAGTAAATTGAGGCTTATGCTACCTGACTGCCTAAGATTGCCTGCTAGTAAAGGGTCCAACTGAGATTCAAATATAAGCTAGTCTCCTTTTAAAGTACTATCCTCAAGCAGCTTTAAGTAGGACTTAAACTCAGTGGAGTATCTCATTGTATTTGAAGAAGGAGATCGAGTTGTAAATGTTCCCAACTTTATTTGAACTTAAACCCGATTTACTGTATAACATCTACTAAAATGTCATAGAGTATTGGATAAATGCCACTATGGAAAAATATCCTCCTATAATTTAAAACATACAAGGTTTCTAAACTTGTGAATGAATTAATGCAGTTGTGGAAACATAACTGTTTTAGAATTATGTAACATTTCCTTAAAGCAGGTCAGTTTTGGATATTTGTAATGACCATTTTATAAATACATCACATAGATTCAATGTATAAATATTTGGATGTCTGTGTTTTGAACTCTAGCCTAAATTAACTCATGTCTTTATTTCTTATTTCCAGATGGTGTGTCACAGTAAGTAGGATAAACACAAAAGTAAACAGGAAAGAAGTCATATGACTAATAAAAAGCTCTCCGAAATTTGTTTCTACAGGTACACAACTATTTTGCAGTAAACACATGAGCGGAATTTTCTCATATTATAATTTCTTCTGTTTACAAAATACAGTCTACAAAGTTAAGTAGTAGGCACAAAAATAGCGCACTTTTACTGATCTTAGGTTGAGAGATTGCTTTAATTCTAAAACACCCACATTTTAATTTATATAAACAAAATCATCATAGTTAAACAAATGTAACATTTTTCCGACCTAATATCTAGATTAGATAAAAATCTTTTTTTTTGGCACGGGGGTTGCAAAATTTAAAAAGAAATGTGCTTAATTAATGTTTTAAATAAGTTGTGGCTAAAAGTTTTAGTTGGCATTCTTTAAAAGAGGAATTTTAAGGAAGACCTTATGAACCAAAATGATCACAATTTGTGATAAATGTTTTAACTTTTCATTCCAAACATATGATTATTCTAAAAATTGGAAACAACCAGAGAGAGGTAAACCAGATCTATCTTTGTAAGGACTCTTTCTGAAAAAGCACTAGTTCATTCAGTAAATTCAGTCTAAAACGAAATTATTTTTAGCAATGTTGGCCTGTAAACATAAAGTTGAATGAATCTGTGAACTGACTGAACTGACTAAATTTTTTAATGAAATCAATACCCCATGTACATTTTTTCAACTGAATACATAAAAATGAAAAAAAAAAGTAATTTAAATGAAATACACACAATGAAATAAAATGTAAAGTTCTTCCCAAACATCATTAATTTAAAATAATTTTAGCTTAGAATATTTTGAGGTATCTCAAAAAAATTGGTTTATATAATACCATATTTGAAGATGACTGATAGTTTATATTTCCTTATGTTATTTTATGAAAACTGTCTATAACTCTTCTTTCAAAGGGCACTAAATGAAGAAAGGAGTCAACAAGGTGGTATACAACTATTATTCTCCAAATGTGAACACCCACAATCAACTCATATTCTTTTTTTTTTTTTTTTTTGAGATGAAGTCTGGCTCTGCTGCCCAGGCTGGAGTGCAGAACTGAGCACATTATAAGTACTCAGTAAACCTAAGTGAATGAAAGTGTGAACAAAAGACAGAAGGAAGATGAAAATTCCTCCTCTCTCACTGAAACTTTCTGAAGTAATTTAAAGGAAGAGGCATACATCCTAAAGTTGCCAAATTTAGCTAAAAAAATACAGGATGCCCGGTTTAATTTGAATTTCAGATAATCAACAAATAATTATTTAGTGTACGTCTTAAATACTGCAAGAATTATATATAAATTATTCATATACATATTTAAAATTCAAATCTAACTGGGTATTCTGTATTTTATCTGGTAACTCCAATACCACCAAATCTACATAAAATATTGCAAAACTACCAGGAAGTTGTTAAAATGTGGAGTGTAGACCTCATGCTGTGAAAACTACATAGGGAGCTGGTGCAATCCAAGTAATAATGTAAAACAAATAGAATAAAGTATACACAAAGAAAACTTCCATTTTTACATAAGCAAGTGGATGACTAAGAAAACCAAGGGCTAAGGGGAATGGTGTGTGGCCAAGGGAAAGGCTTGGAAGCAATGTCAAGAAACCTGTGTCCCAATCTCAGCTCTGTTGAGAAATTTTAGGCAAAGATGACAGAATTATCTTCTTTGATCTTCGCTTTCTATAGAGTAAAATAACTGAAGATTCTCTATATATTGACATGCTCTATGAATTTGTAGTTTTTTTAAGCTCATCATCATTAATCTATAAAGCATACGTTTCTAGAAGAGACATATTTAATTGGTATTGAGATGGCAATAAGCATAGTTACGTGACTAAACAAGAAAAATAATGTCACTGAATGTATGGTTAAGTGTATTTTTATTTTGGATGAATTTAAAAAGAGATATTGACTTTATAACAATTAGAATTTCATTATAGTTAGTATAATAGTTAATATGCTATATAACGTAGGGAATCCTGTTGGGATTACCAGTATATAATCAGACATACCTCATATCCTAGAGTTTGATGCCACAAACATAACACAAAATATAATGAGTTTGCACTAACCTTGTTTAAACAACAGGGGTCATTTTTGCTTCTGCAATACCTTTTAAGGGGTCAAGCAACAAATAGAAACAACAATACCAAAACAACAACAAAATCCAAAGCTATATCCTAAATTTCACAAGTATGTTCTAAGTATGATGCTTAAACAAAAGGCACTAAAAAATTTTTTGGAAATATCCCATTTAAGTTTTTACTGCATCTAATCAAAATGTCCTTAGACATAAATGATTGAGGAATGACATTTGGACATTAAGGAAAAGATGATGGTGTGGTGAAATATAAAAATTTAAGATAACAGAATTATCACCAAAAAATTATTGTGTATTGATTGGTCACCAAAGCAAATTTAACTTTAAATCTATAACAGGCATGGAACTGAAGACCAAAGGGAATTATTCTTGAGGATCTGGCTAAGTGACAAACCTGAAAGTGACAAAGTTCTTGCTGGGCAGTTTTAAGAAAGTTACCTAACCTTTCTGAGAACTGGAGAGACAGTTCCAATAGCCTAGTGAACACTACAGGCTGGCTTACTCAAGCCCTATGTTGCACTAGGGAGTCAGGGTAAGAATGTGTTTGCCAGATTCCCTTGCAGCTCCAGTTCTCCCGAGACCTGGCCTCTGCCAAAGAGAAACACTCACATAAAATCTGAAAAAGAAAATGAGACAGAAGCTACATTTCCACTATTTCTACTGCCAAGCACAGTTGCCAAGACATTTGCGGGGATGATTCTGAAGTGCTTTTTGAATCATTCCTGAAAGCTCAGCCTAAAGCTTGCTCCCTGAAGGTTTGGAACAATTTTATAAGCACCTAATTCCCTTCTTTAAATCCTTTTCAGAAAATAGGAAATAGTTTCCAAATTTCTGCAACTGAACTGTGACCAGTACAGAGAAGATCTAGTCTCCCTCAATATTTTTTTTATTTTTTTATTTTTTTGAGACAGAGCTTCACTTTGTTGCCCAGGCTAGGGTGAAGTGGCGCAATCTCGGCTCACTGCAATGTCTGCCTCCCAGGTTCAAGCAATTCTTGTGCTTCAGCCTCCTGAGTAGCTGGGATTACAGGTGTGCACCACCATGCACAGCTGCCTTTTTTTTTTTTTTTGTATTTTTTTAGTAGAGATGGGGTTTCACCATGTTGCCCAGGCTGGTCTCGAACTCCTGAGCTTGGGTAATCCACCAGTCTCGGCCTCCCAAAGTGCTAGGATTATAGGAGTGAGCCACTGCTCCCCGGCCGTCCTCCTCAATATTTTAATGAAAATTTTCTATACTGACATGTCTAGGCCATTTCCTATCCAATGTAAATTTTTCTTTAAAAAAAAATCCAGGCCAGGTATGGTGACTCACACCGGTAGTCCCAGCACTTTGAGAGGCCAAGGTAGGAGGATCACTTGAGCCCAGGAGTTTGAGACCAGCTTGGGCAACACGGCAAAAACCTGTCTCTACAAAATCTACAAAAATTAGCTGGGTATGATGGTGTGCACTTGTAGTCCCAGCTACTCAGGAAGCTGAGGCAGGAGGATTGCTGCAGCCCAGGAATTTAAGGATGCGGTGAGGCATGACTGTGCTACTGCACTGCAGCCTGGGCGACTGGGTGAGACCCTGTCTCAAAAATACAAACAAACAACAACAAAAAACTCTAGTCATTTAAAGCCCTTCACACATTAAATGCAGGTTGTCGTAACTGAGAATAAATGAGTAAGTGTTAATAATAATTAAAATGCTTCTCTCCAGAGAAGGAATAAAGATCTCCTGCAATAGCTCCCACTGATTATATTTTGTACACTTACCTGCTACAGCTGCATCCAGTTCATCATCATCAAAGGAGTCCTGTGTGGCAAAGTCACTCAAAGGAGACAGTGGATAAGATGTATTGAGATTCAAGCCCAGCATGAAGTTGTGTACCTTCCCAGCACGTCCTTCTCTGGTATTGAATAAAGCTGAATCACTCACCAAGGCCATTATCATACGATGAATCCAACTTGCTTGATTATCACTTTGATAGTCACTTCCCGCATCTTCATTTTCAGTGCCTAGGGAAAAATAAAAGATCACTATACAGACTCCAAAATGCATGTTTAAAAGGGGATCTTTGGGCCGGGCACGGTGGCTCACGCCTGTAATTCTAGCACTTTGGGAGGCCGAGGCGGGCGGATCATGAGGTCAAGAGATCGAGACCATCCTGGCCAACAAGGTGAAACCCCGTCTCTACTAAAAATACAAAAAAAAAAAAATTAGCTGGGCATGGTGGCGTGCACCTGTAGTCCCAGCTACTCGGGAGGCTGAGGCAGGAGAATCGCTTGAACCTGGGAGGCAGAGGTGGCAGTGAGCCGATATCGCATCACTGCACTCCAGCCTGACGACAGAGCAAGACTTTGTCTTTAAAAAAAAAAAAAAGGGGATCTTCTTTGGATAATTGAATGTTAAAATTAACAATGAGGCTCTATATTTGGTTTAACATGTTTATTTGCCTAAATTAATATTGCAGTTAATCATTTTTGGTCTTAAGTTGTTCTTAGTTCAGCTTTTACCTATAGTGCGTGTAAAGGGTATATTCTTGACAGTGCCACTTGGTCTATGCTCAGATTTCCAGGTAAATTTCTTTCATTTTCCCCCTTTCCTTCTTTCCTGAATTGCTTTCTTCCTTTTCTCTGGCTTCAAGTGCACGCACTTGCATGCACACATATAACTTACACACAGAAAATCCAGTGGTTAATTCTATCCTCTACATTTCTTAAGTTACCTTAAGAAATCTTACCCTGTTTAACAAACATTCAGGATTTCTGCAAAATGAGGAGAGAGAGCTAAAGGATTTAACATATATTTGCTACTAAATAAACACCCTTATGACCTGTTGATCTTATGACCTGTCATTTCATCCTTGCTTATAAAGTTTGAGGATTTAAAAGCCATTAATTTAAACAAATACCTAAACACTTTAAAATTCAGCAATCACCCCAAAGAAGCAGTTTTAAATGACTTTTTCCTTAAAACCTATGCATACACCATTACTCCTGAGAAACTATATTGTATGGTCATTTACAGCACTGGCTCCAGAATCAGACTGCTTGGGTGCCAACCCTCTCTCCACTATTTTCTAGTTACTTTCCCCTTCTCTTCCTCCATTTCCTCATTGATAAACCTTCTAAAGTTGTACGAATTAACTGCGTTTGTGCATTTATGTAATGTTCTTAGAAAAATGCCTGGCTCATATTAAATTCTTAATAAACACTAGCTAGCAGCAGAAACAGTTGTAGCAGCAGCAGCAGCAGAAGCATCATCATCATCAATCTTATTTATTCATATTCAAAATCAAAGAATAATTTATGGTAGTGTATAACTTCACCTGCCTAAACCCCGTTTTTTTCTGATTTCTGGGAACCCTGTATATAAATATTCACGCATTTATAAAACTGTGTGTGTATGTGTGTGTGATTGTGTGTGTGTGTGTGTGTTGAAATAAAGAGAAAAAAAGATTCTATAGTCAGCTTCATAATTTCCAATAAATGTAAACTAAACATACATAAAACCATAATAAATATATATTTTTATTATACTTTAAGTTCTAGGGTACATGTGCACAATGGGCAGGTTTGATACATAGGTATACATATGTCATGTTGGTTTGCTGCACCCATCAACTCATCATTTACATTAGGTATTTCTCCTAATGCTATCCCTCCCCCAGCCCCCGATCTCCCAACAGGCCTCGGTGTGTGATGTTCCCCACCCTGTGTCCAAGTGTCCTATTGTTTAATTCCCACCTACGAGTGAGAATATGTGTGTTTGGTTTTCTGTCTTTGTGATAGTTTGCTGGGAATGATGGCTTCCAGCTTCATGCATGTCCCTGCAAAGGACATGAACTCATCCTTTTTTATGGCTGTATAGTATTCCATGGTGTATATTTGCCACATTTTCTTAATCCAGTCTATCACAATGGACATTTGGGTTGGTTCCAAGTCTTTGCTATTATGAATAGTGCCACAATAAACATACGTGTGCATGTGTCTTTATAGTAGCATGATTTATAATCCTTATCTTCACAGGTATTTGTTTAACCGAGCTGAGTAAATGAAGAGATCTTTCATTCAGTAACCAGTCCAGATGACTATATAGTCACCAAAAACAAATACACTACTTTCTACTCTTACACTTTTCTAATGCCAAACAGGACAAAAAGTGTCTTTTACTAGAACAATTCAGGCTTTAAAGTGAACAATTTCTATCTCCAGTTACACAGGATATAAATGAGATACACAATTATTTCCAAAGATTTTGGGGCTGTCACTTCTTACTTTTCTTCTTCTTATTCAATAAGCCCTCACTTCCATACCAGGATACCTTTGATAATGGCATCACTTGTGGGACAAACCCAACAGTCAACATATAAATGATACTTACTGCTTATTAATCATAACACTAATAGTACATTTCTATTTGCATCGCCCTTTACAACTTAAAGCCCTTTTGTATGCATTTGCTAATTTAATGATTGCAACGATTCTGTGAGAGAAGGTAAATGGTTCCAGGATAGGTTTGAAGAAACTAAAGCTGAAAATGCCTAAAACTTTGCTCAAAATCATATGACGAAACATGAAAGAGCCTCAAGAGAATAAAAGGATAAGCCACATATTGAAAGAAATTATTTGCAACAGACATATTTGATTTAAAACATGTAATATAAAACATACAAAGAACACTTAAAACTCAATAATAAGAAAATAACCCCAATCCAAAAATAGGCCAAAGGCCTGAACCGATACCTCATCAAAAAAGATATACAGATGGCAAATAAGCATATGAGAAGATGCTTCAAGTTAAATGTCATTTGAGAAATGCAAATTAAAACAATAAAAAGATACTACTACATACCTATTAGAATGACCAATATCCAAAGCATAGATAATGCCAAATGTTTAAAAGATGTGGAGCGACAAGAACTCTCATTTATGGCTGGTAGGGAAAGCAAAATGGTACAGCCACTTTGGAAGACCGTTTGACAGTTTCTTACAAAACTAAATATACTCTTACCATATGATCCAGCAATTGTGCTTCATGGTGTTTACCCAAATTGAAAAATCTGTGTCTACACCAAAACATGAACATGGATTTTTCTAGCAGTTTTATTCATAATGTTCCAAACTTGGAAGCAAAGTTCAAGTTTTCCAAGTTCACCTTCTTCAGTAGGTGAATGAATAACTAAACTGTGGCACAACCAGACAATGGAATATTATTCAGTGCTAAAAAAATAAGCTATGAAGCCAAGAAAAAACATAGAGGGACTTTAAATGCACACTACTAAGTGAAAGATCTGAAAAGGCTACATCATTGTATGATTCTGACTATATGACATTCTGGAAAGGGCAAAACTATGGAGAGAGTAAAATGATTAGTGCTTGTTAGGGGTTGGGGGAGCAGGGGACAGAGGCAGGAGACAGGATTTTTAGAGCAGTGAAACTAGTGTGTATGACATGTATAATGATGAATATATGTCATTACATATTTGTCAAAACCCATAGAACATACACCAACAGTGAGTCCTACTGTAAACTATGGACTTTGACTGATAATAATGTCAATTTAAGTTCATCAGTTGTAACAAATGTACCACTCTGGTGTGGAATGTTTATAGTGGGAGAGGCAGGGGTGGTGGAAGGTGGACAGGGGACATATGGGAACTCTGTACTTTGTGCTCAGTTTTGCTTTGAGTCTAAAACTTCTCTAAAAACTCTATGTGAAAAAGAAAAAATAAATACTAAGAGCCGAAAAGAAAACCTTAACCACATATTAAATATCATGCTGTAAGCAAGGCTGATCCTAAAACCAAAGCAGCCATATTCAACAGTCCTCGAACTTCTCAGCCTTAAGACTCAGCTAGTACTGTAGGGGTTATCAAATGTACTGACCATCTGTAGAAATACTTAATAATGGAGAAACCATTATTCTGTCTCCTCGGTAGTCCCTAAATCAATACACAAATAATTCTAAAGATGCTAGGCATATGATATCTATCCCCTTTACAATAGCTAGCTTCCTTCATTAAAAGGAAATTCAAAACAAAAATTACTCAAAAAACTAAAATATATAAAATTTTAAATTTAAAAAATGAAGGAGCCAGGATGAAGACTTGCTTCCTTCCAAGACAGGGTTCTTTCAGGATTCCTGTGTAATGATCAGAGCTGCTGGTCATTATTTGATTAGGCAGATCATCGGCTGCATAACGCAGCAGGATAGGGGGGCAAATCAGGGCTGAACCCAGCCTGCACTCATCTAGCCAAGCCTTGTGCCCAGATGAAAGTGTTGGCTGCCCAGGGAAGGAATCCTCTTACTTAATGTTCGCAAGACACCACACACTAGCCAAGCCACGGCCCTGTGCAGCTACATTCTCCAGAGAAGGCAGCTTTTCTCTAATTTACACAAACACATCTTCTGAGGAAGTAATAGTCCAGCTATGAAAAAAGAACTTTAATTTTAGTAATAATTAAGCAAGGATAAAACAGGCTCTTCCATGCCTAGTGGAATTAATTAAGTTTTGGACCAGAAAGCATTTAATATCTTCTAAAATCTAGATGATCATATTCAAACTGTAATAGGACAGATACATCCAGTTCTTATAAAGCCTTCCCTTTGTTTTGTTTTTTGTTGTTGTTTTTGTTTTTGTTTGTTTGTTGGCTTTTTTTTTTAACTATTGGGAACATTTTTATAAATGGCTATCTCAAAACACTGTGTCAAAATAATCTATTTTACCACAAAACATTTACAACAAATATGACCTTCATATTTGTTACAAATCTGATCTTCATATTTGTTACAAATCTGATCCTCACCTTATCTCTGCCCCAAGTCCATCACTGACTATCATGATCCACACCAAACTGAAAACTGTCTTGTCAAAATGTAAAAGGGCTCATTTATACTATCAAATAATATATACATCAAGTTCTTGATACTTTTACCCCACTTCATCACCAATCCCTTCTCAAGAAGGGGGGTGTAGCCAGTGGGATAAGGGTCAGAAATGGAGTGAGAATATAATTTTTCATGTTACTTAATAACAAAATTCTGAAAGACAAAATGTTAATTTTTAAAGCCATCTAAAAAGGTTCCCAAATCACAGTAACCATGCTGAGAAGCCTAGTGCTCTAATCAGACTTAAAATAGAATTCAGCATTTCTACCATCTTGGATCTGTTCATTTGTTCAACTTATAGTATTTTTGAGGTATTAAAACAAAATAAATTAGGGATCTATATGTGCTGTCTATTTTATTAGACATGCAACATGCAATCCTCTCTCTCAATAGAAAGCTACAATTTTATCACTTCCGTGTCTGAAGTGAAGATTACCATCAGCATCTTGAGTGAGAAAATCAGACAAAGTGTTCATATCCTTTCCTCATGGATCTTGGCCAGAAAAGTTTCCGGCTCACTCACCTTTGGGTTCGTGTGATTCATCATCACTGTCCGAGCTATCATTACTCACAATATGTTTTGTTGTAATATTTTCTGTGAAAAGAAAACAAAAAAATTGAAGCATTTCAGGTGTCAAAATTAACAGTTAAATTTATTATAAAAAAGTAATCTGAGCAAAACCACAGAGTGGAATCTACTAGCTCTACTAGTATAAATTTAAATCCATTTAATAATTCTAGATTTATTAGATTTAATCATGTTTTCAGATTTCTCACTGGAAACAAAATTTCCTGGGACATGAAAAATTAGTTTATATTTATTAATTCATGATTTAAAGAGGATAATTTTATGTTTATAATAATTCTGACAAAAATAACAACTTGATTATAGGAAGCTCCTTGTTGTACCAAAAAATATGCCTTTTTCTTTATTAGATATTTTTAAGTGGTGTTTATGAAGATAAAGGATAAAACCAAAATCTACAGGTGAGCTACAAAACAGTTTTCTTAAAATGAAAGAAAGATACTAACATAAATTATCTTTTGACTTTCAATAATATTGAAAATTATCAGTTGAAATTCACCTTTTGGTGTCAAGAATTTGTGCTTCCTGCAGAACATATTAAGAGAGCAGTAATAAAAACTAAAATAACAACCAGAAATCCTTAAAACAAAGACAGCAGCAAATTCTAGCATAATAACTAGCTATCTTTCTTCTTTATGTTTTTTAAACGGTTACCCAGGCTGGCCTGCAGTGGCATGATCTCTGCTCACTTCAACCTCTGCCTCTGGGCTCAAGCAACCGTTCCACCTTAGCCTCCTGAGTAGCTGGGACTATAGGCATGGGCCATCATGCTTGGCTAATTTTTTTAATTTTTTTTTTTTTGGTAAAAATGAAGTCTATTGCCTAGGCTGGTCTCAAACTCCTGGACTCAAGCGATCCTACTGCCTTGGCCTCCCAAAGAGCTGGGATTACCGGTGTGAGCCACAGTGCCCAGCCTAGTTGTCTTTTTTCAAGTAAAATGTGCGTGAATGAGCAAGAGTTAGTAATGGAAGGGTTAATAAATGCTTAAGGCCATGGATTGACATTTATTTTTTAAGTTTTTACTGGCATGATTATACATAAGAAATTTGATAAAATGTTCACAAGCTAATATTATTAATTTCATTTCATGGCTATCATCAATAGTAATTTTGTTACATGGAGGTGTGGGAGATGTTAAGAAATGATTTATCCCAGGTGTCATATACATTAGATGTGTTTCTAGTCGTACATTTATTTTCTTTTCCTTCCTTAAGTATTTTCTTTCTTTCTATTGCCTTTCTCTTTCTTTCTTTCTCTTTCTTTTTCTTTCTTTCTTTTTCTTTCCTTCCTTCTTTCTCTTTCTTTCTTTCTTTTTCTTTTTCTTTCTTTCCTTCCTTCCTTTCTTCTCTCTCTCTTTCTTCCTTTTTCCTTCTTTTTCTTCTTTCTTTCTTTCCTTTCTTTCTTTCTGTCACACATGATAGTTTAAGAAAATAGTTCACCAAAATACTGTCTTATTTGTAAGGAAGACTTCATGATATGAATAGCTAACTATTCTGAATTTACATATTTTCCATCCTAGTATAATGTACAACTCCATCTCTCAAAAGTGTAAATTTTTCACATTCATTCAAAACTCCTTACAGAGTAAATAATTTCATTCAGAGTTACCTGATTGTAGCCCAATTTACCTTAAAGTCTTTCTTCAGAAGGAAGAAAACAAAAAAGTAAAAATCATCTCTGAACACTCCTTTAGGAGGTAGACTTCAGTCAGCCAAAGGATAGAGTAGTCACCAGGAGTCCTCAGAGTCCTCTTGGTCACCTCTCTGGTTTCGTTTCTGGAAATCCTTACTTAATCTGAGGTAACATGCTTCCTGCCGACTGGTGGATCACACATACACGATATTCCCCCTCAGTCTGACACACAGTCCGAGTCAATAAGCTGCCAGACTGCCAGCCTCTAAAGAAACTTCTCAACAAAGAACCTTCTCAAAACTACCTAGTATAAACCTCCTCCTTTTCCTTGGCTTTTAGCCACTGTCTCACCCACATTCAGATATGTTATTTCAGGCCTATTCTCTTCCTGCCTTAAGAAGAAAAAACAACAAACTCTAGGTTATCTGGATTATTCAACAGAGGGACACAGGAAGCAAGCCTGTGATCTTCTCTTTCTTCTTCTTCTTTTTTTTTTTTTTCTAAAATCTTCACATAATTTAGAGAAAGAGTTTGTTATTTCCACAAAGAGTTGGGAACAGGACATTCATCTGGGATGTAATGTTCATTAAAAGAAATCAAGTAACATCATTTTATCATTATACACGTTGCCTTGCAGTTACTGTTAAGAGAATGTGCCCCCTGGCAAATGTCACAGCAGGCTCATGGTGCCACCTACCTTGTTTGCTCATTAACTGGGTGATAATCAGAGAACAGAAAGTAAACAAACACAAGGTGCCTTATTTGTGTGTTTGTTTTTATTTTTATTTTAAAATCTTTGGCTCCAATGAAATTATAAGATAACTTTTCCATTATTCATTAAGAACTAAGCAAAAATACAAATGACACTCTTGAAAATATTATGAACTACAGGAGTTTCCCACAATAAATATAAATATTAAATAAATTATCAAATAACTAAAATCAATTGTAAGAGCAGTGGAAATACTGCTTATAAGCCAACTTAATGTTCCAATTAATGTTACAATTGTATTCTCTTTTGCGTGTAAACTTAATTAAATCAACTGACATTGCCTGGGATAACCAAGGACAGCTTGTTTAAAATTCCTGCAATAAGTTTTTGTATGCAAGCATTCTTCAAATAAATTGATTATTTAAAAAGTCATCAATGTTATTCTGTCGACTTCTCTGTTCTCAGATAGATCTGTGCTACTTCCCAGACAGAGAAGAGATAGTAGGTAGTTGTGCTGATAGTCCATCAGGCACTTCTCCCACGTCTCTGCTGTTATGACTCCAAATTCAGATTTAGCATGCCACCATTTCTTTATGCTATCAGTCAAAACAGTCAAAACAAAAGTTAATGTTGATTAAAATACAGGTGGCAAGGATTTTGGAAGAAACTGAATGTAAATTTTTTGTTTGCTTTAAGTCAAACTTATTAATTTAAGAAAACATGTTTCTATGGTATTCTTATAATGAATGAAAACCACTGGTCCCCAGTTGAGATTGTCTTTCTCAGGTTTTGTAAATATTCATAATTTATTATAGGCCAATGGGTTAGATTTAATGAAAATCATTAGTTTAAGTGTACTAGAGGTGATTTCATTTTTTTCCTTCTTTTGGGTATAGATTAGTATAAGATGCTAACAGAATTCTGGTGAGTTAATATTTAAGGGTTAAATAAACTTTGAGAAGCATAAACTTCAGTGTTACATTGTATTTAGCTGTTGGTGAATCTAATATTCAAAAAGCTACTCTTATTTGATAAAAAGAGGACTTTCTAATAAAAATAGTATGTTTAGCAGTATAATGTGAAAAAGGAATAGAGATGTGTTATACTAAAAATTACTCTACGGAATCAATGATTTTTATGGGTTTTATAACCTCAGTGTCAAAAAAATACTTAAGAAGTAACTTACATATTATTTTTTGGAAATATTTAGATTGATTCAACCAAATTATTAACAAATTTAGAATAATTGAGATATTTACGAAGATTTAATATTCTCTCTATATATGTTAATAAACTTTATCAATGTAGCAAGATTTGTATCAATGCAAGCATATCTTTAGGATACCTAATTCTTCCTCCATTGTGGAGCCTCTACTTTGTGAACCAGAAACGCCCAAAACTCTGTTGAACAATATGGAAAAGGCACTGCCCCAGACACCTAAAATAAAGCAGAAACAGAAAATAACTTAAAATGTACCAGGTTTCAAAATAGTCAAACAAATCAGTGATATATTTTTATTTTGATCACTTACCCATTAAGAAATGCAAGGGGTTTTCTTCATACTTCTTAACGACTGTTCCCATAAAAAATTTGCTTCCAAATAAGTCAGGAGCCATAAAAGTACCATATTTAGCCATGCCAATTTCGTATGGACTAAATTCAACCCAATCTGAAAGTATTTTAAAAACAAGGCAATCCATTAATAGGAAAATGCACAACATGGTGTGCACAATTAATGATCACTCTAATAATGTTATGCTTATTCTCATTCAATTATTTAAAATATCGAAATGAAAACATTAGCCAAATGCCCATTATGTACATGACATTGTGTAGAAGTGGGGGGAAAAATGCTTAGTGGTGAATAAGACAAGACGATACAAAAAGATCCCTTCTAATATGCAGAAATTAGATACGCTTTTCTATTTAAAAACTCAGAGGTCTTTTTGAAGTCAGTTTTCATTCTATAGAATAGGAAACTGAAAACTGCTAGCTAGCTATAAATTTCATGGAGCAGACAGAATAAATTAAACTCTTTTAAATAATTCAGTTTATTAAAATGAAATGAAATGTTTTCTAACATTTATCTTTTCTTCACCTTCACTTCAGTTTTGCTCACTAACCGTCTATTCTAACTCCACAATATTTCAATACAAAGTTTTTAGGTTGAATGCCTTAGAAAAACATGGTACCAGCGACGTATACTGTCTAAGAGCAGGGGCTCTGGAGCCGGACTGTCTGGGATCAAATCCCATTCTGCTGCTTATGAACTGTGCTTACTGACTTGGGTATTATTCTCTCTCTGTCTTAGGTCTCTAATCTATAAAATGTGAATAAAATCACATATCACAAGTAGATAGTGTGTAGGATTGTTTTGAAGATCCACTGAGTTAAGAAATGTGAGGAGCTTAGAAGAGGACATTTCTCTTTGGAAGAGCTTTAGAAGAGCAATTATTAATTGCTCAATAAATAGTAGCCACTTCATGTTTCATGTATTCTCATGGCTACAACTACGTCTAATAATCATCTGCATCTTAATGTCTTCAGCAAGAACTCCTGGTTTCTGATTCCCATTTTCTACATTTGCAACTCCTTCATTCTTCTTGTTGGTAAATGGTACTATTATTCATGCCACTACTCACTTTAGGATTACCCTTGATGGTTCTCTTTCCCTTATAGCTTACACAGGAAAAATCAAGTGCTGTAGGCTCTATCACCAGGTATGTTTAGAACCTGGTCACTTATCCATTTGTCTACTGTGATCATACTGATACAAATTGCTGTATTCTCTCTCCTGGACCTCCATAATAGCCTCTTAAAATGCTTCTACTGTCTTCACCTATTATGTTTTTGATATCCCATAGCCAGAATAAATCTTTAAAAATATAAATCACAGCACACCAGTGTCATCTGAAAGCTTCCCATTACACTGAAAATAAAAACAGGGCCTACAAGTTTCCATCCTGGCCTAGATCCCACTCCCTGTGAGATGTGACCACATCCCTCCTAACAATGTTCTATCACATTTTGTCTTGCGTATCCCACTTCACTTCAGCCACACAGCACAGATCTTCTTGCTGTTCCTCAAAGAAGTCAAGTTCATTCCCACTTTAGCACCTTACACTTGCTATTCCCTTCTGCAGTGATAATGCTTGCTCCTACTTAATCTTTATTTTAGGGTCTTTGCTGATGGTCCATTTTAAAATCCCAACATCATCCACCTCTGCCCAACTCATAATTCTCTGTCCCACTTCATTTTTTTTCTAGCTTTTCTCTTTCTGAAATTGTCTATAATATCTTATCCAACAATACAAAATCCAAACAATTCAAAAATTCATAAGCTTCTTTGTTACTCATTTGGTGGTAAAATCTGATCTGAATTCATTTAGTGAGAAATCAGGCTTGAATGTCAGTGGGGGCTCTTGTAATTCATTTATCCCACTCGTTGTGGATATTTATATATCCTATTAGAGAAATATCACTGTTTGATTATAAGAACCCACTGGGGTATTAGGTAATACACAATATGAGTATCTTTATATCTCTAAAATCCAAACATCTTGAATTCTAAAACACATGTCACCAAAGGTTTGGAAAAGGAATTGTGGATCTATATTTATTGTTTGTTCAATGGTAGGTCACAACACCCTCCTTTCATGAAGGAAGTGATGAAATCACAATTTTGATAACATTGTAATTCATTATATGTCAAAGCCAAATGGTACATATATTCTTCATCAGAAAGTGGTGTGATTTACATGGAATTTGTGAGACATGACTAGCAATGAATCAGAGGCTGTTAGGAAAATTCCTGTATTCATACAAGTAATTTCCTATCTCAGTTTCACAGCCCTATCATGGGAACTGAGGCATAACAACTTCCTGGTTCCTACTTTTCTAGCGATCTCTTCTTGATTAGTGCTGTAGCCTGGGCACACCGTAACTATAGGCATTCTCAAAAGCTAAAATGAGCTCTGCACCCCTCACTGAAGAACTCACGGTGTTAGTTTTCAACTAATTCTCTCCTGCTGGTGACTCTACCTTTTGACTCCAACCTCTCTCCTGCACCTCCATGTACTTTCAACTTCCTTTGGGGCCTTTACACTCAGATATTCTGTCATCTCCTCCCACTATACTTACCTAGATAAGAACTCATCACCCTTCTTCCCGGGCCAGCTTACCTATTTCAGTAAACCACGCTATCACTCTATCAAACCCATCATTGCGTCACACCGACAACTCTTAGGCCTCTCATATCCATCTATTCTTTTCTTATCAGTATGTCCCTAGTTCCAGGGCCTTATCACAAAAGCACAGTGATATCTCTGCTTCCATTTTCATTCCTTTCCATTCTGTTTTTATTGGTCACCAAAGTACCTTTTTCAAAAACACTACATAAATAATTTTATTGCCCTGTACAAAAGCATTAACTATTTCCCATTATCATCAAAATCAAATAAAAATATTTCTGTCTGGAATTAAAATCATTCCATAACTTGGGACTAATGGTGCCTCCAAATACAACACCTTTTTTCACCAATGTGTGCATAAGTCCTAGACTAGTTGTTTTTTTTTTTTTATAGTGATGCCCAAAACATAACTCTGGCTTCCCTTCTGAGCATTTTCTCATATTGTTTCCACACAAAGATATCTTTTTACCTGTACTTGATAGATCCTTCAACATTCGACTTAAATCCAAGTTTCATCACCCTTTCTTATGACTATACTAAGTCTCTATGATATCTCACCCTTATGTCAGGTCTACACACTTATGTCAGGTCTAGGTATATTATAGGAATTTTTCCATGCTTTATTTTTGTCTCTTTCAATAGGATTATAACTTTCTTGAGGAAAAGTACTGTATTTGTACTTCTAAAGTGTCTGTCAAAAAATTTAGCATGATGCTAAGGTCATAACCATAAGTTGTAATCCATAAATGCAGTTTATTCACCAGTGGAAATTTTTAAATGAATGTTTTAAGTCCTTTCAGCAATGTGATGTAGTGGAGAAGTCAGGAATTTCTAACAGTTTAAATACCAATGTTTATTTGTTGAAAATTCCCAAGAAATTTCTAAACGAAAGGTGTGTTTAAAATTATTCCAAGAGGGAGGGAAAATGTTATTCGGTATTGTTGAAGTAAAATTGTTAATAAAGCTTCTGTAAGCTAATTTGATTATTTGACTTTTAAAAATATAATTCAGAGACTATCTCAACTTTTTCTTCTACACAGCCACTTTCCATCTAAGCATACATTAGAAGAATAAATTACAGACATGTCTCTATTCTTTTTTTCTCAATAACTCAAGTAAAGCTACTTGAACACTCAAGACATGTACCTTAAGATGTCTTATCTGGGTACGAGATTCATATAATTAATGTTTAATGGTTTTGTCTAAATCTGTTGGAAGACACAGCTCAAACCACCTTATGACAGAAGCTTAACAATGAAGGTTAATGGTGCACCACTCATCTCAGTAGCAGTACTGCAGTTAAGCAGATGTCGAAAGCAGACACATCCAGGTCCGAAGACTACTAACTGAATATAAAACAGCCTCTTTTCAGTCTAAAAGAACCCACAATATCCACTCACCCAAACATTATTTATTCTTCAAGTATTTTAGTTAGGTTTTCTTTGAAAATGGCTATTGACTAAAAATTCAGAATAAAATATAACCACTGTGAAAAGTCCAGAACAATCATGACAATAAAAACAAACTTTCATATTTGTATGCCTCTTTATAGTTCTCAGTCTTATCTTAGGCATATTTCATATTATTGCCTTAATAGCTCTGGAAGATAAATCTTAGGGTTAATATATTTGTTAAATAAGGAGGAAAATAAGAATCAGAGATTACATGACTAGCCTGAGGTATTCAGCTTAGAAATATTGTAAGACAAGGCTTTTAAATTAGAATGTAGTGCTCTTTTGACCATATCATAATTCTTCCTGGGTGAAGGATGATTTATTTGGCCATGCAAAAATCTGACTAGCATGCAGGTGTTACAGATCAAACAATTTCAAAAATTTCAAAGCTCCACAAGATAATAGCTATTGAGGGGGGAAGCAGTTTCATTATGGCGCTTACTTTTCTATGTAATAAAGTCTCAACTCTTTACTGTGAACTCCATTATAGCCCAAGATATGTGGTTCCTTGTTGCCATTGAGCATACCAGATTTATCCCTGACCCTACTACACGCCCCCCTCCACAATCCAATAATTAAATGTGCCTTTCATATTCAAATCCTATTCATCTTTAAGATCTAGACCTCTGACTTTTCTTATACAGCTTTCACAGAACACTCTAAATTGTTAAAATTTACTGAAAACTTATTATTAGGGCCTGCCATTGTTTACATACTTTGTTTCATTTTTTGGCAAAACATTGTGAGAAGTCTCATCTTCACTTAACAGATGAGAAAACTGGGTCTAACATAGGTTATATAACTTGGTCAAAATGACAGTGTATAGTAACAGTTCTGTACTCTGTTGTGCCTTAACTTCTTTAATAATTATTGTAAATTTTCCAAACAGACTATAAGGTCTTATAGGGTAGGGACAATATATTGTGGTGAGGAAAGAGGAGTTCATCCTTAGTGCCTGGCAGACTGCAATCGATATAGACCATAATCACTATGTACACATCAGAAGTTAGTATGGTAAAATAAAATTTTACCAAAAAAAAGAACAAAGGATTTTTGAAACCAATTTCAGCACTGCTAATTACTTTCTAAGCGGCAATGTGCAAATTATTTAATCTTTATGAGGTTTTGGTTTTTCTTCTGTTGAACAGAGCTAAAAATACCTACTCCCCGGTTGTAGGAAACATGGAATAAAATAGTAAATGTGATAAGTGCCTTCTGAACCATAAGCATGACAAACATTTTAGCCAATATTTTAATAAACATTTGAATGAATGGATCCCAAGTGTGCTAATTTTTGTAAACTATTCAAAATTTTTGTCCGAGAGGCAGTTGAGAGAAAAGTGAAAAATTACAAAAGGATTCTGGATATACATCTGCTAATTACACACCATTCATGATGGTTTTTTAAGCTCGTGGTGTGTCTGAAGTCACTGAGATAATTTTCCTAAAAATAGAATGAAGCCCACCAGCCAGTCAGAAATGCCATTGTGCTGTAGACTAACACTGACAGAGGCCCCCCAAAAGTATGCTGTTGTGCACTTTTTTTTTTTTTTTTTGCGACGGAGTCTCGCTCTGTGGCCCACGCTGGAGTGCAGTGGCATGATCTCGGCTCACTGGAAGCTCTGCCTCCCGAGTTCATGCCATTCTCCTGCCTTAGCATCCCGAGTAGTGTTGCGCACTTTTATAGTATCCAAGAAGCAAAGCTTGAGAAGAAACAAGTGTTCACTCCTGAGATTTTAACAAAATGAGTCATTTGTTCATCAACCACTACAAATATACACTAGAACTTTTTAGGTACTGAATTATAAAAATTACGACAGCACTTCGAATGGCAGTTGGCTCTATATACCCATGAGTTCAGCAAATTCTATCAGCTGCAGATCAAAAATATTTTTTAAAAATTCCAGAAAATGTTAACGTTGTTGACATGTACTATGTTTGATCTGTACTAAACATGTACAGACTTTTGTTCCTTGTAATTATTCCCTAAACAATATAACAACTATTTACCTAGCATTTACGCTGTATTAGGCATTGTAAATAACCTAGAGATGATTTAAAGTCTACCAAAGAATGTGTGTAGGTCACCTGCAAACACTGTGCCATTTGTATGTGCGGCTTGAGCAGCCACTGAATTTGGTATCCACAATGGGGCCTGGAACCAATCCCCCATGAGTACCAAGGGACTACTGTAGATCATATTACCCAACTAATGAAAAGATAACCAACAAGTAAAAGAATTTGCACTACCTAAAAGCACTAGGCATATTATTTTGTCAAAAGTTACTGAGGAATGGATAATTGACTGTATTGATTGATTGTATCCATGATTTTTATTTTACTATAGTAAATGAAAATACATTAGTTACTAGTTTCATGGAATATTCTCTACAACCAGGAAATCGTCTCACTTAATATTTTCTTATATTTTCAAAGTCTTATGTTACAGAAAATACATTAAAATAAACAACTGAAATTGCTTGTGACCTTCCTCTAAAGAAAACCATGGGAAACTGCAATTCAGAGGTTCCAGGAAGTGTTCTGAGAAAGGAAACAGCATACCTGCAAACATCAGCTCTGAAACGTCAGGTTTGACATGAAGACAGGTGAAAAGAGGTAAAGGGCATTGTGCAGTATTGACTTTTTCCTTCAAACTACTCAGAGTAGTATTCATTCTCTGTCCACAGAAGAAAGAAAAAGATGACTTGAAATTTATAAACAGATACAGGAAGAATGCTATTCGAAATAGTAATTCCAATCAAAATCTTATAATTTTATGATAAAAATAAGTCTTATTACTTCTAGAAATTACTAGGTCCTCAACGAACAACAAAAAATAAGCTCTATGGAAGTAACTATCTTCATTTAAAACATAATCATAACTCTAGATTATATGTCTACATCTGAACTGGAGAATGAATTAGCAACTGTGGAGCCTGGAAGAAACTTAGCTCCTAGACTCCCTATCACAGGCTCTCCTCTGCTTTATCTTCAACGAAACATCAATGCAATCATGTATCAAGCGGGTCTGTTCTATGTGATCCCCTCCCTTACTTGACTCTATTCAGGCAAACTTCATTCTTCCTCATCTAAAAATGTTACCATTCTTGGAGGGAATGGACAGTTAAGGGTTAAAATGTGATTTTTTTTTTTTTCCAGAGAAAAGGAATACAAAAGCACTTCCTCACACATTCAAAACCTTTACATCATTGAAATGAATTAGTAAGCACTAGTTTGAAAGGTAGAAGAATTATAATCTCTGTGGGGAGAATGGGCTCAGTACACATAGTTGGACAAATAAGTAGATTCCACTGACTTTTATAAAATGCATTCCATTTTCTTTTATTTAAAATGTACTATTATAATACGTTCTGTCTACTTGTTTTAAAAGTAATGTAGATTGAACTGTAACTTACATTATGAATTAGTGTTTCTCCTATTAACATCCCAAAGATATCAGTAAAGGTGACAGGTTGTCCAGAGCTTTTCTTCCTCCATAAAGACTCAACATATCTTTTAACTTTCTGTGGTGTGAGAAGTAAAAGGGGGTTGTGGCTAACATTTTTCATTAGTTCTTCATTAATCTCCTCTGGCCCTTTCTCTGGAAAATCAGGGTGAGAATACAAGGTTGACATGTACCTATACAGAAAACAAAACACAGTCAGTAAAGATAAAGGGCATTACACAGCAGTCTCCAAAGAAAGCAGGCACACTCTGTAAATAAAGCATGGTGGACATATTTGGTTAACTTCATTATCTGATTGCAGATATTAAAACATTTAAGAAAAGAATGTGTCAATCAGAAAGGAGCTGGTCTACCATGAAGGCAAAGAAAAAAGGAGGTGTCAGAGGAAACACTGAACTTTCATCCACAGTCCAAGAGAGAAGGTGCCCTACTAGGACTACCGTCCATTGCCTAGTGTGCCAGGAAAGGAGTATCTCTATCAGGCTATTAGAGATTGATGACAGAGCACATCTGAGTCATGTAAATGAATTGACTTGTCTGGCTCCAAGACTAGTCAAGCAATCTGATCATCTAAATTTCCATGATGATTATCTACAAATGGAAAATGTGTTGTCCCAACTATTGTAAATTCCTAATTCCCTTGACAAATGGTTTTTTTTCCCTTAATTATCCATTGGCCAACCAGACAAAAATCTCAAACCTTGTCAACTGTAGGTCTCTAAATTTCTGAACATATGAATCTGAAGGCAAAATCCTAAAGAGAAATAAAGTCTTTGAATGCTTTCTTATGAAGCCTCTTGTCTGCCAGCCATTTGGCCATTTCTGGTAAAACTGGAAATCACCATGAGCCTTGATATTTGATATCTAGGTAATAAATATTCAGTTATGGTGCACCTACCTGTGAACCAATACCTCTAGTATGGTAGATCTCATGCTGACCATTAATTACTTGTTTACTTATCTGTTTCCCTCAATAAATTGTGTCCTCCTCCTTCATGAAATAAACTTTGTTTATTCATCTTTTTTAGCCTCAGTGACTAGCTAATGTCTGTCATACAACAATCACAGCTTAGGAAACTCACAGAACAAAATAAAAATAGAATATGTAAACACTTCATCACATCACCCAATCAAGGAGAAAATAGCACATGTTTTAATCTCTTATTTCCTTGGGATTCAAATCAAAATGTCTATTATAATGGTTATCATCCCTTCAAGGGGAGAAAACTAATTCTTCTTAGGCCCCTACTATATTCTGGGTACTGTGTTGGTTAATTGTTCATAAGCTGTTGTCTTGAAGACTCACGGTGGCTTTCAAATATTCTATTTTAATTATCAAGAAAAAGAGCATTGGGAAATTTAAATAACATGCTCATATTCCCCAGTTTATAACAGCAGAACTGGAATTCAAAATTTGTCCTCTCCCCAATAGGCTTTTTTTTTTAGTCTATTATACAAGACTTCAGTTTTTAGAGACCAAACTATTCCCATTTCACAATAAATTATAAGTCCTTATTGGGTTTGAGTTCCTTGGAGACAAGCTGAGAATAATAATCAGTTAATAAATGGAGAGTAACAGACCCACAATGGAACACATGTGCAGAAAAAAAAAAAAACTTTAAACGATTTTTGTACAACAAATTGAATTTGAAACAGTTCCCTCAACATGTGGTAATGATAAATCAAATAGACTTGCTCAACTCAGTATAATCACGAAATATCTATAAAAATGTAGCTTTGAATACTTGAAAGATACACAATTCATTTATTCTTATAGTTATTCCAAGTCTACCATGTGATTCATCCAAATCAAAAAAGATATGAAATTCTGGACCTTCTCATACTTTTAATAAATGCACAATGTGCTCTCTGAAGATTGAAGTAATCTGGTGTTCTCTCTCTCTCTCTCTTTTCCCATCTCATGAAGCAGTTGGCTTGGAAATACAAACCCTGGCGAGAAACAGAAAAACCTAGAATACTTCAACCATTGGCATTGGGTTAATGGTCTCTGCTTGTTCAGCATTTATGACACATATTCCTTAGAATTCACAAGGTGAGTTGGATAATCTTTTCATGGTGTCCCTGCAGTTACATCTAACTGAGTGAGATTATCTCAAAAAATAAAAAATAAAACATAAAAGTATCACCCCTGTTTTTAACTCTATAGTTAAGCCTTAATTTTCATCTCTTTACCAATAATGTTTCCCAATTATATCAATCAAGTTTCAAAAAGAGAGTAGCTTAGACATAGCAGGGCCTCTATAAATTAGTTAATTAATGAGTGAAGGGGTCTTAGGTTTATTTATATAAAAATCTGGAAATATTTGCCTCAAATTTTTCAACATATTTATATGATAGGACACCTCATTCTTTTTATCTAAATGCGTTTTAGATTTTGTGACATTTTAAATCTAAATCATGCCGGAGAGGAAGTGATGTTCAATTCAATCCTTGTCTCCAAATCAAATGGTCAATGTTTTAAAATATCAGTAGCTAACCAGCAGGACTTGCTGAATCCAAACCTTCAGGGGTAAACATTTAGGGTTAAACATTTAGAATTTTTGTGCTTAAAAACGAGCAGAAATGATTCTCATCTGCAACTAAGATTTGGAATGACTTGAGAAGACCCTCAACATCTGTTAAGGAAATATCTTAAAACCCTTTAAAAGCCCCTAAATTAATTTTCCAATAAAACGCAGTTACTTAACACATTTCTTCATTCAGTGATTAGGCAACTATGATCTAAGGAAAGTCGGCACTGTGCTAGGTAAGAGAGATTCATTAGGGAACAAGACAAACCTAGCCCTTAAACAACACATTTTCTCTAACACATATCTTGACCTTTGATCCTGTCACACCTTATGTGACAATTTCTGTTAATATTGTTTCTTTTTTCACTGTTCTAAGAATTTTTCGTACTGTTAAACTGAAAGTTCTCACTCTCAAATTCTATTTTAGTTAATTCAATAAATTGGACCATATTGTCTATAGATGCAGAGCTGCTCTCATTTCTTTTTAGATGGTAATACTGTACAAACTTGGCAGTCAACATCCAATAGCCCCTTATGATGCCATAAAAGAACAGCTGAGGAAGAAAGCTGTACTAATCCTGAGTAAAAGAACACAGGATTACTGTCCTGTTTTTTTAGTTCACTCATTTCAGGTCTCCAGGTTGGCTAATACTTATATTTAATGAATCATAACTATCATCCAAAATTAATTTCAGAAGTAATTACCATAAAAGTAGTAGCAGGTATAAGGGAAGCTTTGTCCTACCTAAAATTCTCTTTTGTGATCACAGAAAACTTTCTGGGAGGTCCAGGGCTTCTCCAGATATTTCCATATTACCTCACTTATACCAAATAATGGCCGTGTATCAGCAGAATATAAAAGGTTACACAACATAGAAGCATAATGTGTTTTTCCAAGTCTTTCCGAATTCCTTCCTTTGAACTTTTTACCTTCTCACCTGTACTTTTTAAGAGAGAACTGTGAACATGAATCACCCTGGCCACCTTTTCTTCTGGTAAGGGAGCATCTCTTCTTTCCCTGGTTAACACCTTCACCTGTGCTTTCCATCTTGTGTCCTGTCTCTGCTGGAGTCTTTTTCTATCTATGATCCTTCTTTTTCTTTATCTTCCATCTATGCCTCTACGTTATTTCCTACATCTCATACATCTACGAAAATGCTCAACTCTCTTAAATTCTGAAAAAATAAGTAAAAAGCCTTCCCTGAGCCCTATGTTCCCTTCAAACAATGACTGAGCTCCTTCCTTCCCTTTCCAAACAAAGTACTTGAAATAATAGAAGGCTTTTATGAGGTTCACATGCTTATTTTTTGTACTCTCATGTTTTATTCACTTCTTATTTTTTACAATCTCATGTTCAAAAGTATCTTTTAATTACTTTTACTAGTGGTTCCTGCTAAAACCGCTAACCAAACCCAGTCCTTTGCTAAGCTTTTCACAGATTTTCAACATTATTAAAACACCCACTCCTTCTTGAAGCATCCTTCCCTCTAGACACCATCTTTTACTTAATTCTCCTCTATGACAGCTTATTTGCAGTCTCCATTAGGGTTTTATTTTCTTTTTATCTATGAAGTTTTGGAGTGTTACAGGGTTCCATGAATTAAATTCTTGGTGGTAATAGCTAAAATGGCAGAAGTTGATGGAATTACCTAGGGAGGACATATTGATATAATAGACCAAAAGAGAAGCCCTGAGGGAAAGCCCACATTAAGGAGAGAAATTGTGGAAGTGGTAAGGACAATATATGGAGGAGAGACCAATCAGAGAGGATGAAATAAAACCAAAAAGGCGTGATAGGAACAATTAGAAAGAAGGACAAATCAATGTGTGAAATGTCTCAATCTCCAATCCCTTCCTCCCCCATCCCACATACACTGAGAAGTCAAGGAAAATAAGAACTATGCAAATAAAGTGGTCTGTGTGTGCAAATTTATTACAAGGAGTGAGCAGCCTTTTAAGAAAATGAAATAAAAAGGGAAAAGCTGAGCTTTATGGAAATAAGACTGTGAAAGATAAGGTGGAAGTATACATATGTGTGTGTGTGTGTACACATTTAAAATCCTTTAATTACTCTCTCTGTATCTATATATATATATATATATATATATATATGCACATTTAAAATCCTTTTAATTACATTTTATAGGACTTGTTCACTGACAGGGGAATGTAAGAAGATATTGCACCAAATCTATGACCAAAGCAATGACTGTAGCTCTAATCAAGCTCACACATACACAATTATATCCCCAAATCAGCACTCAAAGTCTAGTCTTGCTTTATTAGATGAGTTTAAGAAAGTAAGCGTCTTACAGTTGTCAGTGATGGACAACAGGGATCTAATAAATAGTGAGTACAAAGAAAGAACACCACTCAAAGAATAATAACAAAATGATTGAGTAGGCGAACTAATGTAAGGGTCCAAGATTTTCGAACACATTACTCATTAAACAGGCAGATGCCTGCTCTTTCCTTCAAGGGAAAGAATAATGATGGGCTACACCCTTCCTTCAGAAGAAATAAATCATTTTGAGGGTACATATAGAGAAGATGGCAACGATGGCTCAAAGTTTTTGTTTCATGACTAAATAATCTGATTCAAAACATTTAAGAAACTGTAGATGATTTAAATGTGAAACTCTCTGTAAAATATCTAGATGTCCCAGAAAAGAGTGTGGTTTAGTAGAAAGAACTCAGAATGACAGATCAAAAGCCTGGGTTTATATGCTAGCTCTACTAGTGATGTTGGACAAATCATTTGGCTTCTAAGTCAAATTTTCTTTAGCATAAAAATGAATAAACTCATATCCATCTCACAAGATAAAATGACACAGAAACTTTAAAATACTAGACATATATAATACGATATTCTGATAGATGAGTTTGCCATGGCCGAATGATTACAAAGGCCTTGTAAGTCCAAGACAGATCTTTAGTAATAAGGTGATACTTTTATTTGAGACATGTGAGCAAGGACTTTTCATTTGATTTTCAATGTGCTTATGTAAGATAAGCAAACCAAAAAGTATGTGGTATCTTCTTTGAAAATGTTGTATAAATATGTTTGTGAAAACCTACAGGGTACAAGTATTATACATATGGATGTTTTAAGTCTCCACCTAAATTTAAAGGACTAATTTCATATTTAGTTAGATGAAAATCAATGAAATATATTATATTTCTATATTCAAAAAATTGTTTGCTTTGTTCTGTATACTATGGTATCTTGCATCTTATTCTATTTGCCCTAAAGAAGAAAATGAATATGTAGTGAATCATGTAGAGTTAGACGTGTTCACCGAAGGACTACAAATCAGCAAATTATAAGAAGATTAAATTAATTATGGGTGGAGTATGTTGTTCCACTTCTATTTTTATCTAGAATTATTTTCAATTAGTCTTTTTTATTTTATGTTTTAACTACATTTTAAGTTACAAACTGGCTTAAAAGAAGTAAATTTGCAACAAAAAGTTACTATTAAGTATGGATTTGTCTTTAAAAAAATCTTTTAAAGCAGATTGTGGCATCAAACTGGAAAGTTTCGGTAATTTAAAGTTAATGATCAATTTTCTAAATCCCCTTTTCTCTTCTAGTGCTTGAGTTAGATAAATCCTAAATATGTCAAGTTATAAAACTAAAATTAAAAATGCATACTAACCAGGTAGAGCCAGAAAGACCAGCAACGTAGGTAGCACAATCCAGAATTCCTGACTCGTATAATGCCTTCATCACACCAGAGAATCCCACCATGGCTCGGAAACCCCCACCTGAACCCAATATGGCTACCACAGGCACCTGAAATGATACAACAGAGAGACCTGTACACAAAGCAAAAATCATAAAATACAGTTCCCTTTAGTCTCAATCTTTATGTTATACATCCCATATTTTGTCACAAAGAAGTGTAAATTGACTTCATACTTTAGTAATGCCTAATTTTTTAAAGGAAGAAAATAAGGCCAGGTGCAGTGGCTCATGTCTGTAATCCCAGCACTTTGGGAGGCCGAGGTGGGATCCCCTGAGGTCAGGAGTTTGAGACCAGCCTGACCAACATGGTGAAACCCCATCTCTACTAAAAATACAAAACAAAAAATAGCTGGGCGTGCTGGCGGGCACCTGTAATCCGAGCTACTTGGGAGGCTGAAGCAGGAGAATTGCTTGAACACAGGAAGCAGAGATTGCAGTGAGCTGAGATCGTGCCATTGCACCCCAGCCTGGGCAACAGAGCAAGACTCCATCTCAAAAAGAAAAAGAAAAGAATGTTTCATGTAAGAAAATAAAAAAGCAATGTCTGTTAGAAAAAAGATATTATTAAAATGACCAACTTACTCTATTTAATAATAACAATAATACTCTATATTTGTTCAACATTTTGCAAATTTTTGGCTTGCTTTCAGGGACATTGTCTTATTTAACTCTCTCAGAAATCATGTAAGGTGAGCAGAAGGAAAGTATTTGCTGGTTTTGCAAATGAAAGTTATATAATGATGATGTTACTTGTGTAAGATCTACTAGTTGGTAATTCATAGTTGAGTAAGCACCTTGCCTTCAGGTTACATTTACAGAGAGCATCTTTAACATCTGGTGACTGATCTGATGTTAGCAGTAAAAGAGAGGAAGGTGGGTGGTCAGACTTAGGGTTTCTAGCTTTGCTCTTAAGCAGATGATGCTATCATTACCCAAAACAAGGATCCCAAGGCATGAAGTTAGGTGAAGGAAGAAACAGCGCACTCAGTCTTAGAAATGCTGAATATACAACATGAATGCATTGTGTTTCAAGTATTGGCACTTGATCCCTGAGTGGCCACTTACCAATATTATGTATACATACATTCATGGAATGATTATTTTACAACCAGAAGGACTGAAAAGATTGTATAGTCATAAGATATAGTAGTTGTAAGGAAGGCAGATAAGAATTTAGAACAAAGAGGAAGGATTTGAATTAAGCCTTGAAAGGGGGTTGAGTATATAGGCAGTATAATAATAACAATAATAATAATAATAATAATAGCAAACATTTATCCTTTAAATTGGGAAAGAGAAATCTGCAGAGGCCAGATCTTATTAGAGTTAGAGCAGTGAATAGTAGAACACCTAGGACTAAATTCCTAACCCAGAGCTGTACTTTAACAAGTGGTCTCAAATAGAAAAACACTAAGCATCAAACTACATGCAAACTGGAAACCTCATAATGAAAGCACACTCTACAAGTGCAGTGCAATGGAAGGATCTAAATGGCTTTGAATCTGTATATGTATATATGTGTATGTGTGTGTGTATCTGTGTATATCTTTATGTATCTTTATATAGATGTATGTGGGTTTGTATAAACACCAAGCTCTCAAACACAGATTTTAAAACTGTAAATAAAGTAAAATATGTAAGTCCTTAAAAGCTTATCTGGAGGGGGAAATAAAGCTAAGGTAGGAAGCTAAAGTAGATTATACAGAGGATGAATAGAGTACAATAAAGTATTAGGTGCAGCAGTAGTTGTAAGGAAGCTAGATATGAAGTTAGAATGAAGAAGAGGGATTTGAATTCAGCCTTGAAAGGGGGTTGAGTTTACAGGCAGTATAATCACAATAATGATAACAATAAAAGCAAACATTTAACATTGCTATGTGCTCAGTTCTGGGCCTAAGGTTCAGGCCAAGATAGGCATAAGCAGGAAAGGGTATGTGATCTGGAAACCAAAATACTTGGGGTCTTAGTATTGTAGCAGGTGTATATTAGGGAGTTGGGAAAATAGGATTATGAAGGGCATTGAGGAAAAACAATTTCAAGATTAATACTGTAAAAGATGGAAGGTTGTTCATATTCAAAAATTATTTGGGGGCATTTGAGTCTATAGGTATGGTTAATTGTAGCATTGTATTATTAAAAATAACCAACCCAGTACCAATTAGGTAGTTTAGAATAGAGAAAAAAAGTTCTTAGTAACAGATTATACTCTTCATTTCAACACACAGCAAACAGCCTGCACTGTTATTCAGCAGGAGATTTAATAAGAGAAACTGGAAAAATGACCATGTGAGCTTCTCTAATCCTGAGAAAACAACTTCCCAGATGTCCTTCTCCAAATGCCAACAGCCCGACACATACTGAAGATGCTTATGGTATGTTGCTTGGAATTTTCTGGAAACAGCCTCCTATTAAACTGGAATTCATGTGTTAGGTAACCTATTGTTCTCATTATTGCTTTGAAGTAATTCTGAAGGAGGTTTTCAGGTCAGGGTTTCAATTCAGATACTTCTGTTGTCATCAGGGGAAGGAAAATGTCAGATATTTGTATGTAAAGTTGAATAATCAAATAATTGGCTGTGCAGATTATAATTACCTTCATTTGTAAATGCATATAATGCATTTACATTATATCATTTAATTTTCATAACCTATCAGCACATACTATTACTCCATTTGTTTGTTTGTTTGTTTTGTTTTTGAGACAGGGTCTCTCTCTCTCTCACCCAAGCTGGAGTCTCTCTCTGTCACCCAGGTTGGAGTGTACTGGCATAGAGACGGGGTTTTGCCATGTTGCCCAGGATGATCTCAAACTCCTGGGCTCAAGGGATCCACCCACCTTGGCCTCCCAAGTAGCTGGAACTATAGGTGCACCACACCTGGCTAATTTTTGTATTTTTTGTAAAGACAAGGTTTCACCATGTTGCCCAGGCTTGTCTCAAATTCCTGGGCTCAAGGGATCCACCCACCTTGGCCTCCCAACATGCTAGGATTATAAGCATGGGCCACCACACTGGGCCTATAACCCCATTTTTAAAAATAAAGCAATTTAAACACAAAGAAGATTTTTTTTTCCAATGTCACAAAGCTAGAAAGTGGTATTTGGAGTCAAAGTTGGGTCTGCCACATAACAAAGCTATTATTTCAGTATGTTCTACTTTGTCTCTCAAAACAAATGGCCCCTACTTTTCCCCAACTAATGCTGCGTCCTAAGGCCAAGAAAATACTCTGTGGGCTCAGTTTACTTATATATAAGAATATTGATCTTGATATATTGATATATAAAAATATTGATCTTGAAGCTTTTAGCAACTAGTAATATTCTAGATTCTGTAACACCTACAGAAACATGAATTATAAAACTATAAAATTGTAACTATGAACTATAAAAAAGAATGGGAAATTAGATGTGTCAAGAACATATCGTATGTACCTTGCACTCTCTCATGGACACTTTCACACAATTTATTTCATTTAATCTTCCCAGCTCTCAAAAGGAAGTCATTGTTTGTTTCATTTTTCAAGTGAGGAGTGCGGATAATACCTTGTCCATAGATAGATAGCTAATAAGTAATACAACCAGGATTTGAACTGAAGTATGTCTGGCATCAAAATTCCTTGCTCTTTCCTTTGTCATTGCTCAGAAAGAAAGGGGTAACCTTTACGTAGAGAAACCATTGATGCTTGGTCAAACTATATTTCAAATTATGTATCACTTCAAATAACGTCAGGACAATTTTACATAATAAACAAAGACTAAGTTTGGAGTTTTAATAGTCTTGCTCATTCTGAAATAATGTTCAAAGAAATAACATGAAAGTTATAAGGTTCAGCTGTTAGTCATGGCTCTAATTCTAAGAGAATCAAATAAGTGTTGCTGAGAAGGTTTGGGGTTATATTTGGACCTAATATCATTACTATTTAGATATAAATGATGTCAATAAATATTTCTCATACTTCCTTCATATGATTACGGGAAATGAGTTTTCATTTACCAAAAGCCTTGTGTTTTAATTTAATTATCCTGGTACGTAAGCTTACTGACATTATTAATTGCCTTCCTTTCAAAAGAAAGTTCTGAAGTATTCAAGAATATTTTTGTTTTTCATAGACAATTACATAAAAACATTTCTCTCCTTGGCTCCCTGTATTAGTCAGGGTTCTTCAAAGAAACAGAACCAACAGGATGAGTAGATATACAGAAAGAGATTAATTATAATGAATTGTCTCACACCACTGTGGAGACCAGCCAAGTCCAAATCTGCAAAATGGGCTGGCGAGCTTCATACCCAGGAGAGCCTATGGTGCAGATGAAGCCCAAGGGAAGTCTGCTGGAGAATTCCCTCCTGCTCAGTGAGGCAAGTCTTTTCGTCATATTCAGGCCTTGAATGGACTGGATGATGCCCACCCACATTATAATAGTAAGGATAATCTGCTTATTCAAAGTAAGCAAGAACACCAGCAGCAAATCTAGCACTTGGTCTTATATGCCTCTCCATTGCTTCTGACATGCGAACGTTTGCTTGCCTCTTCCCGACCCTGTTCCCCTCACAGCTTACATTTCTCAGCAGTCAAGGGCTTTGGGCCCCTCAGAGTGCACCACCTTGCTGAGTGCAGTCTGGGCCCCTTGGATATCTAACCTGCTCTCTAGACCAGTTAGGCCAGTTTCCAGCTCTGTTTAACTCCTTGGCTGTTTATATCTCACCACTTCCTCAGATAAGAAAAATTCAGCTCCACCTCTTGATTCCTGAAACCTGACCCTTGCAAGCCCAGGCCTGCTCAGTTCATGTTCCCATACTCCACTAAAGGGAGCCCTTCACTGTCTGCCTTTCGACCTTTACCATCTGAAAGAAGAATAAAGATTGATAGTACAAAGTGCCATTGTCAGAATGAAGGTGGAAAGAGGTGGGAAAATATTCTTGATGAAGGAAACAGCAGAAACACAGGAATGGCAATGCTTATTGACAACTCAAGGTTGATTTCTCTTATCTCCTTCAGAAACTGTCTTGCTCTGCCTCTCCCTCCATGACTAGATGATCTCTCTTTCTCTAGCCTTTCACTTAACTTATATGACAAATGTAAGTACCAAGTGGCACTCGGAGAATTAATGACTTGAGGTCCATATTTTACTTCTATTTTCATCCAAAGCTGTCTATTTGTTTAAACTGAAATATGGTCCTTATAGTCTTGCTTAAGAAAAAGCATTATCTCTTTTACACTCTGATGACAAGAAGAATCTTTTCTTCTCTCATTTCTTTAGTACTCTAATTCCAGATTTTACTCCCCCAGCCAACTTTGTTATGTTATGGCTAGTTTTTAGGGGACATAGAGACTGGATAGTAACATTTCATTTCACAGACACAACTGTAATCTGAAAACTTTATCTGACCAAAAACTATTTTAGAACAAGAAAAGTTTAAAAAGTGGCTTCTGAACTATCAAAATACACCAAAAATCCCCATACACAAAGTCATATATCTTGCTCAAAGAAGAGATCTCAGCCCTCTTCTCATAAAGAAATTATATTAAATAGAGACACTGTTCTAACAGCAAGTTTGCATATCAGATTTGAATTCCAGAGCAACAAAGTTGAAAGAGAAAAGGGCAGTGTGAAGAAAAAACACTTCAAGCGGCCAACGCAGGGCACAGAACAATGGCACCTGAATGCAAAGGAAGCAGGCCTGAGAATGCCCAAATTGGTTCAGTCTGAGCAAGAAATTACACATTTCAGAAAGATTTCCATCTACATAATCAAAATCAATAATTTTTTTCAAAAATCTTAGTACTTAAGAGAATAAACGCTTAGGCTTTAAAAAAACCTTAACTATTTGACTAGTTCATTATATAGGCAGGAGAACTAATTTAAAAATTAGGCCATGCTAAATTTAACAATTATTGACCACGAGTGTTATGCCACAGAATGGCAGCACCTAAGAATATGTATAATATTACTGTTTTACTGAGTAACTACTATGTGCCCCTATATATTTTGCTGGATGCTTTATGAGCATTAGTACTTATCCTCTTACCCCAACAGGAGACATTGTCATCATTTTACAAGTGAAGCACAAAGGTAAAACAAGGTTCCCAAATATATACTGCCCAAATTCATTCAACATTTAATTCAACGTTGAGGTCTAACCTGGATACCGTCTGTATTGAGACAAATAGGACTGTTCTTGTTCATTGTACAAACTGCCACAACAGCCCATTCTTCCATACATTAAGGAGGCCAACTGGCCAGCACTGAACAGAAAGTGAAGACTTTGATAGGGGACAAAGGATGTGGAAAGTTAAGAGATCCAAGAAGTAACATAAAAATAGAAAAATGTTACTTTTGTTATGCGAATGGGTGGTGCTGATAACTTCTAAGCTGATTATTTCTGCCAAGAGAAAACAGTGTGGGCTGAAAACAAAAAAAGCAACAACAAAAGTTTTAATTCTATAAATGACTTCCAAACACATGAATTTAATATTTTTTTGAAGGATAGCCCAGAGAAAAAGCATGATTACTTCATTCCACATCTGTTGCGGAAAAGTTATTTTACTGTCATTCATACGAACATGAAGCAAAGTTATATTTTCCCAGGAAGACTTACTAATCCTTTCCACAAAAGGAGGAGTGACTAGAGGTTGCAGCAGAAACTTACTTTTTGAAAAGAAGAACCTAAGAAAAAATGCCAACCAATGTGTCCTACGTAAATTTCTAACTCAAGAGTCTAAGCCAAGATCTCATCAAAACCTTCTCCTTAACCGGTATTTCCCTAGCAAACTGATACTGGTGTTCCTGCTTCAAAGCCATGACCTCTCTCTCTAGCAAATTTACTCCATGCATGCAATGCCTAAATCTGTGCCCTCATGCATGCAACAAAATATTCACCAAGGATCTACCATACTAGGAACTATGCTAGGTGGTTGAAATATAGAGATGAATAACACAGATATTGTCCTGGCCCTCATAAAACTTAAATTCTAATGGAGAAAACAGTCACAGTCACCAAATAAATATTTTTACAAGAATCTTTTTAAGTACAACCATGGAAAATGCTGAGAAGAGAATGTTCATATATGCCATAAGAGAGTATAACTGAGAGAACTAGCTTAGACTTAGGTTAAAGAAGGAGGACATGATTTGGGAGAGTCTCAGAAGAAATTACCTGTGTGCTCATTAAAGAATGGGAGAGTGTTAGCTAAAAAGGGGGTGAAGTGGAGAGAGGGATTGTATAGGGGAAGCCTATTGCAGCAAGAGGGAGCACTGTACAGGAGACCTCCAGCCGGGGAAAGATTCTGTAGGGACACAGAACTAAGAGGTGCTTACTGGGAGGGAGTATAGAAATTTGGGATAAACTGGCAAAAATGAAGCTAGAAAGAAGCTGTGGCGAAGAGTCTAAGAGCAGTGGAAGGATTTTAAACTTGGGATGGATTGAATTAGATTTCTGTTTTGAAACATTCACTCTGAATTCATTGTAAAAAGAAAGTGGTAAGAGGGAAGACAAGTACAAGTCCTCTCAATACACAAACATATGTGAGTCCTCTCTATACAAGGCACAGAAAGAGACAAAACTTGTGTTCAGATTTAGATAGGCTAAGTTTGAGATGCTGGCAGGAATACACGTAAAGAAATCAAGTAAGTTTGTAGACATTTAGGTCTGAAGCTCAGAAGAGAGGTTCTAAGTTATTGACATACATGTGAGACTCCTTAGCACACAGTTGTTGGGCGACATCATAGGCTAGAGAGAAATTTCTTTTTGTTGTTGTTGTTTGAGACAAGGTCTCACTTTGCCACCCAGGCTGGAGTGCAGTGGCACCATCTTGGCTCACTGCAGCCTCTACTTCCTGGGTTCAAGTGATCCTCCTGCCTCAGCCTCCCAAGTAGCTAGGACTACAGGTGTGCACTACCACACCTAATTTCTTTGTATTTTTTGCAGACATGGGTTTTCACCATATTGGCTGGGCCGGTCTTGATCCTTCCACCTTGGCCTCCCAAAATACTGGGATTACAGGTGAGAGCCACCACACCCTGACTGAGAATCCTGGATTTAAATCCCAATTGCCTAGAAAAACATATTTCTCATGGGGTGTGGTGGCATGCACCCCATAATCCCAGCACTATGTGAGGTCGAGGCAGGAGGATCATTTGAACCCAGGAAGTCAAGGCTGCCGTGAGCCAAGATGATGCCATTGCACTGCAGCCTGGATGACAAAGCGAAACCCTGTCTCAAAAAAAGAAAGAAAGAAATAGAATGAGGAGAAAGAGGACCTAGGACTATGACTTGAGGAATTACTATATATAAGGAATGCTCAGATGAAGAAGAGCTGGTAAAGAACACCAAAGAGGCATGATGAAGACCATGAAAAGGGAGTAAGTGAAGAGTAGACAATGTTTCAAAATGTAAGGAGACATCTGTCATTTGCAGCTGCAAGGTTAGGTAAGATAGGGCAAGAACAAGATCCTGTGCATTTATTAGTACTGGTATCTAAAGGAGGTAGAATGAGCTTGTATAGAAAATGTTGGAGACGTTTGTGAAGGTAAGGAGAGAAATAAAGCAGAAGGGAAGAGAGAATACAGAATCCAGAAAATGATTTTTATTCTTTATTTTCTTTTTATAACTGAGTTTAGAACATGTTTATATTTTTATAGGAAATATCCACATGGAGGTAGATGCTGACAGTACAGGTTGAGAGTGATCTGGGAAAATCTGAATAATAGATATATTGGGGTATTCAAGAGGAGCTTAGGATCCATATCTGATGGGTATCTGCATTTGAAAGCAAAGGGAGTAGTTTCTCTATTGAACTACGAGGGAGGTTGCAAAGGACAGGCATCAGTTATGGAGTATGTCAATTTTATAGCAAGAAATGAAGGATTTGTCATCTCCTAATTTTTATTTCTCTATCATTAGGAGACAAGTCTATCTGTCATGAGGGGAACAGGAAATAGCTGTTAGCAGTAAATAAAATAATTGTTGCAAATAACTAGAAAGCAATTAGGCAGGGAAACTCTGAGATTGCAAGGCACGTTCTCCCAAATAAAGTTGACAGTCATGACTTACAAGAAATATGAATTTCTTCCTTCTTCTTCTAGCTAGCTCATACCTCAAGGTATGGCCAACAGTCTTCAACTCTAAAAGAAATTTCCATTCTCTCTACTGCAGAGAGTGAGTCATCCTCTTGCAATCACTTGCATCCCTCAGTTCACACCTCTTTATTAAGAACTTAACACATCATTGGTTTTGTTTGCTTAAATATCATTCTTCCAAGCAAGGCTTTAAAATCACTAAGGAAAGTAATTCCTCGGGGCTAGCCATCTCAGCTTTATTTCTCTAGTGCCTAGCACAGTATCTCAATAAATTACAAATGTTAGAAATGAAAAGAATTTGTAATATCATTTTTCTGTTTTGAGGGTATACCAATACCATATAAGGATGGTGACAAAAAGAAAAGTGTTGTAGAATTGCTACTGAAAAGTTTTCTATATGAAAAGAAACACACATACACACACTAAAAACTTCAGAGAAGCTATAAACTTCTGAATAATGTATAGAGAAGACAGTTTTTTCAAAAACTAATTAGCCTGACATGATAAACAACCACCAGTTCTAACAAGGGTCTATTACGTTGACAAGCAAGATATAGGATTTGGCCAGGCATGGTGGCTTGTGGTTGTAATCCCAGTAAGGGAGGAGACCACTCCTCATATTGTCTTATGCCCTTCTGCCTCCAAAGAAAGAAGTAAAAACTAAAAGGCAGAAGTGAAATCCACAAGCAGACAGCCTGGTGCCACACCCTGGGCCTGGTAGTTAAACACTGACCACTGACCTAATCAGTTATGTAATCTATAGATTACAGACATTGTATAGAAAAGCACTGTGAAAATCCCTGTCCTATTCTGTTCTGTTCTAATTACCGGTGCATGCAGCCCCCAGTCATGTAACCCCTACTTGCTCAATTGATCACAACCCTCTCAAGTGGACCCCCTCAGAGTTGTGAGCCCTTAAAAGGGACAGGAATTTGCTCACTCAGGGAGCTCAGCTCTTGAGACAGGGGTCTTGCCAATGCTCCCAGCTGAATAAAACCCCTTCCTTCTTTAACTCGGTGTCTGAGGGGTTTTGTCTGGGGCTCGTCCTGCTACATTTCTTGGTTCCCTGACTGGGAAGCGAGGTGATTAACAGATGGTCGAGGCAGCTCCTTAGGCAGCTTAGGCCTGCCCTGTGGAGCATCCCTGCTGGGGACTCTGGCCAGCTTGAGCAAAGCGGATCCTGAGAGCACTCCTAGGTAGACAATTGCCCCGGTGGAACACCTCACCAGGGCAGCGCGTGGCAGGCCCCCGTGAAGGATCAACGCAGTGGCTGAACACCAGGAAGGAACTGGCACTTGGAGTCCGGACAACTGAAACTTGGTAAGACTAGTCTTTGGAACTTGCCCACTCCATTTGAGTGGAAGCATGGCCTGATCACCCACAATGCGCCTGTACCAGCACTTTGGTTTTTGTTTTTGACTTGACTTGGATTGCTTGATACTTTGGTTTTGGTTTTGACCTGACTTGGATTTCTTGATACTCTGATTTTGGTTTTGATTCTGGTTTGGTGTAAACTGTAAAAGTGTGTATGTGCCCTTTTTACCCGTTCTTTGTTTTGTGATGTGTGTGGTGTGAGCGTGGTCTTTTGTCTCGAGGAAACATGGGTGAGGCACAAAGTAAGCCCACACCACTAGGAACTATGTTGAAAAATTTCAAAAAGGGATTTAAGGGAGACTATGGGGTCACTATGACAACAGGAAAACTTAAAACTTTGTGTGAGAAAGACTGGCCAGTATTAGAGGTAGGTTGGCCATCAGAAGGAAGCCTGGACAGGTCCCTTGTCTCAAAGGTATGGCACAAGGTAACCTGTAAGCCAGGGCACCCAGATCAGTTCCCATATGTAGATTCTTGGTTACAGCTAGTTTTGGAACCCCCACAGTGGTTAAGAGGACAGGCAGCAGCAGCACTAGTAACAAAGGGACAGTTAGTTAAGGAAGGTTCCCGCTCCACCCACTGAGGGAAGTCGGCACCAAAAGTCCTGTCCAACACAACACCAGAATAATCATGGCAGGAATTGGTACCAGCAGTACCCCCTCCTTATCAAAAGGAAGGGCTCCCCACTCCTGAGCCCACAGCACCTCCACCTCCACCAGATAACCACACCCCTAGACCATCCAGAGTAGACAAAAGAGGAAGTGAAGCCGCAGGAGAAACTCCTCCGTTGGCCGCTTGACTATGGCCCAAGACTGGAACCCAAATGCCCCTGAGAGAGAAGCAATATACTAGGGTAGATGAGGACAGACACATGGTGGAAAGGCATGCCTTTGTGTATCAACCTTTCACCTCTGCTGACCTCCTCAATTGGAAAAATAATACTACATCTTACACTGAAAAGCCTCAAGCTTTAATTGACTTGCTCCAAACTATTATACAGACTCATAATCCTACTTGGGCTGATTGCCACTAGCTGCTCATGTAACTTTTTAATACAGATGAAAGGCAAAGGGTGCTCCAGGTGGCAACTAAGTGGCTAGAGGAACACGCCCCAGCCGATTACCAAAACCCCCAAGAATATGTAAGAATTCAGCTGCCAGGAACAGACCCCCAATGGGACCTGAACAAGAGACCAGACGTGGAAAGGCTAAGATGGTACCATGAGGCATTAATAGAAGGTCTAAAGAAAGGGGCTCAAAAGGCTACAAATGTAAATAAGGTCTCTGAGGTCATCCAAGGAAAAGAGGAGAGTCCAGCACAATTCTATGAAAGATTGTGTGAGGCTTACCCTATGTACACTCCTTTTGATCCAAATAGCCCTGAAAATCAGCACATGATTAACATGGCCTTAGTTAGTCAAAGTGCGGAAGATATCAGGAGAAAATTGCAGAAACAGGCTGGGTTTGTGCGTATGAATACCTCACAGTTAATAGAAATAGCCAATCAAGTGTTTGTGAATAGAGATTCAACAAGCCACAGAGAAAGCCGTAAAGAAGGCAAATGCCAGGCTAGGCGAAATGCTGACTTACTGGCCGTGGTCATTAGGGGAATTCCCCTGAAAGGAGAGGGAAAGGGGGGTTCCGGGAAGAATACCCAGTCTAATCACCCACGCTTGCAACGTAACCAACGCGCCTACTGTAAGGAAATAGGACACTGGAAAGATAAGTGTCCCCAAACGAAGGAAAAGCAATGTGATTTGGAACAAAAGACCTCAGATAAAGACGAGGGAGCTTTGTTCAATCTGGCTGAAGGGCTACTGGACTGAAGGGGACCGGGCTCAAGCGCCCCCAAGGAGCCCACGGTCAGGATTACAACTGGGGACAAGGACATTAAGTTTTTGGTCAATACTGGCGCTGAACATTCAGTAGTGACCACCCCAGTCGCCCCCTTTGATATAATCAGAGCAACAGGAGTTTCCACTAACCAGGCTTTGTGTCTACCACGGACCTGCTCGGTGGGGGGAAATGAGATCGTTCACCAGTTCTTGTGTATGTCTGACTGTCCCTTGCCCTTGCTGGGAAGAGACTTGCTTAGCAAGGTGACAGCCACCATCTCCTTTACAAAACAGGGCTCTTTACAGCTAAAGTTACCGGGAACAGGAATTATCAAGGCCCTTATGGTCCTCCGGGAAGAAGAATGGAGACTTTTTCTAACCAAGCCAGGCCAAGAGATAAAACCAGCTCTAGCTAAGCAATGGCCCGAGTATAGGCAGAGGATAATCCTCCGGGACTGGAGGTCAACCAAGCCCCCATGCTCATAGAAGTTAAGCCTGGGGCCCAACCAATTAGACAAAAGCAGTATCCGGTTCCCAGAGAAGCTCTCAAAGGAATCCAGGTTCATCTCAGGTGCTTGAAAGCCTATGGAATTATAGTTCCTTGACAGTCTCCATTGAACACCCCCCTCCTGCCTGTCCCTAAGCCAGGGACCAAGGACTACTGGCCAGTACAGGACTTGCGCTTGGTCAACCAAGCTACAGTGACTCTGCACCCAACAGTTCCTAACCCTTACACATTGTTAGGGCTGCTGCCGGCTGAGGACAGCTGGTTTACCTGTCTGGACTTAAAAGATGCCTTCTTTAGCATCAGACTAGCTCCTGAGAGCCAGAAGCTGTTTGCCTTTCAGTGGGAAGATCCGGAGTCAGGTGTCACTACTCAGTACAATTGGACCCTGCTTCCCCAAGGGTTCAAGAACTCCCCTACTATCTTCGGGGAGGCCCTGGCTTGAGATCTGCAAAAGTTTCCTGCTAAAGACCTAGGCTGCATCTTGCTTCTGTATGTGGACAACCTTCTGCTGGGACACTCCACGGCAGTCAGGTGCACAAAAGGGATGGATGTCCTGCTTCGGCACCTGGAGGACTGTAGATATAAGGTGTCCAAGAAGAAAGCTCAGATCTGCAGACAGCAGGTACGCTACCTGGGATTCACTATTCAGAAAGGGGAGTGCAGCCTGGGGTCAGAAAGAAAGCAGGTCATCTGCAGCCTATCGGAACCTAGAACCAGAAGGCAAGTAAGGGAATTCCTAGGAGCTGTGGGGTTTTGCAGATTATGGATTTCAAACTTTGCAGTTTTAGCCAAACCTTTGTACAAGGTTACAAAGGGGGGCGATCAGGAGCCTTTTGAAAGGGGGTCTCTACAACAGCAAGCCTTTTGTAAGTTAAAGGAAAAACTTATGTTGGCCCCAGCTCTAGGACTACCAGATTTGACAAAGTCCTTTACACTCTATGTGTCAGAAAGAGAAAAAATGGCAGTTGGAGCTTTAACCCAGACTGTGGGGCCGTGGCCAAGGCCAGTGGCCTGTCTCTCAAAACAACTAGATGGGGTTTCCAAAGGCTGACCACCATGTCTAAGGGCCCTGGCAGCAACAGCCCTGTTAGCACAAGAAGCAGATAAACTAACCTGTGGGCAAAACCTGAATATAAAGGCCCCCCATGCTGTGGTAACTTTGATGACTACCAAAGGACATCATTGGTTAACAAATGCTAGATTAACCAAGTACCAATGCTTGCTATGTGAAAATCCCCTCATAACTATTGAAGTCTGTAACACCCTAAATCCCACCACCCTGCTCCGAGTATCAGAGAGCATGGTAGAGCATAAGTGTGTAGAGGTGTTGGACTCAGTCTATTCTAACAGACCTGACCTTCGGGACCAGCCATGGGCATCAGTAGACTTGGAGTTAGACATGGACAGGAGCAGCTTCATCAACCCACAAGGAGAAAGATGTGCAGGATATGCAGTGGTAACTTTGGATGCTGTCATTAAAGCCAAACTGTGGCCACAGGGCACTTCAGCCCAGAAGGCTGAGCTCATTGCTTTAACTTGGGCTCTAGAACTCAGTGAAGGTAAGACTGTAAACATCTACACTGACTGTCGATATGCCTCTCTAAACCTCCAAGTGCATGGAGCATTACATAAGGAAAAGGGCCTGTTAAACTCTGGGGGAAAGAACATAAAATACCAACAAGAAATTCCACAATTATTAGAGGCAGTGTGGAAACCTCAGAAGGTGGCAGTCATGCACTGCAGGGGACACCAGCGAGCCTCCACCTCAGTGGCCTTAGGAAACTCTCTAGCTGATTCAGAAGCTCGAAAAGCAGCTTCTACCCCTTACTGGGCATCGATAGCAGCCCCTTTACTCCCTCAAACACCTGACCTGATACCTACCTATTCTAAGGAAGAAAAAGACTTCTTCCACCCAGAAAGGGGGCAAGTAATAAAAGGAGGATGGATCAGACTGCGAGATGGGAGGGTAGCTGTGCTGCAGTTGCTGGGAGCCACAGTCATATTGGCCATGCACGAAACCACTCATCCAGGGCAAGAGTCACTTGAAAAATTGTTAGGCCGGTACTTCTACATCTCACACTTGCCAGCCCTTGCCAAAGAAGTAGCACAACTGTGCATTACTTGTCGACAGCACAATGCGAGGCAAAGCGCCACTGTTCCGCCCTGCATACAAGCTTATGGAGCGGCTCCTTTTGAGGATCTTCAGGTGGATTTCACGGAAATGCTGAAATGTGGAGGTAACAAGTATTTGCTGGTTCTTATGTGTACTTACTCTGGGTGGGTGGAGGCTTATCCAACACGAACTGAAAAGGCCTATGAGGTAACCCATGTGCTTCTCCGAGATCTTATTCCTAGGTTTGGACTGCCCTTATGAATCAGCTCAGATAACGGGCCAGCATTTGTGGCTGACTTGGTACAGAAGACAGCAAAGGCATTAGGAATCACTTGGAAGCTACATACCATCTACTGACCTCAGAGTTCCGGAAAGGTGGAGCGAATGAATCGGACTATCAAAAATAGTTTAGGGAAAGTATGTCAGGAAACAGGGTTAAAGTGGATACAGGCCCTTCCTATGGTATTGTTTCAAATTAGATGCACTCCTTCTAAGAAAACAGGATACTCCCCCTACGAAATACTGTATCATAGGCCTCTTCCTATACTAGGAGAGCTTCCAGGCACTTCCCAAGAGTTAGGTGAAATTGAATTACAGCGACAGCTACAGGCTTTAGGAAAAAATACACAAACAATCTCAACTTGGGTAAATGAGAGGAGTTCCATCAGCTTATTCTCCCCAGTTCACCCTTTCTCTCCAGGTGATCACGTGTGAATCAAGGACTGGAACGTAGCCCCTTTGCGGCCACGGTGGAAAGGATCTCAGACCATCATCCTGACCACACCCACGGTTGTAAAGGTAGAAGGAATCCCAGCCTGGATCCACCACAGCCGTGTGAAACTTGCAGCCGCTAAAACCTGGGAGGCAAAACCGAGCCCGGACAACCCCTGAGAAGTGACTCTGAGGAGGACGACAAGCCCTGCTCCAGTGACACCCGGAAGCTGACTGGTCTACTCATGGCCGAAGCATGAGGAGAGTCATCATGGGACTCATTTTCCTTATAATTTGGACTTGTACAGTAGAAACTTCTACTGATTTTCCCCTCATGGAGGACTGCTCTCAGTGTATACATCAGGTTACCAAGATAGGGCAACAAGTTAAAACAATCTTTCTGTTCTATAGTTACTATGAATGCCTAGGAACTCTAAAAGGAACATGTTTATATGACACTCAGTACAAGGTATGTAGCCCAGGAAACGACCGACCAGATGTGTGTTATGACCCCTCTGAGCCTCCCATGTACACATTTTTTGAAATAAGAATAAGGACTAAAGACTGGTGGGGACTCATAAATGATACAAGTAAAGTATTAGCCAGAACAGAAGAAAAAGGGGTGCCCAAACGCATAATCTTGAAATTTGATGCCTGTGCTGTCATTAATAGCAATAAGTTAGGAAGGGGATGTGGCTCTTTTAGTTGGGAAAAAGGCTATGTGACCGAAAATAAGTACATTTGTCATGAATTAGGACTGTGTGGAAATGAATGTGGATACTGGTCTTGTGTCATTTGGGCCACTTGGATAAAAAATGAAAAGGATCCAGTCCACCTTCAGAAAGGAACGAATGACCTTTCCTGTACTAAGGGACAATGTAACCTCTTAGAGCTAGTAATAACCAATCCCCTTAATCCTCACTGGATAAAAGGGGAGCGTGTGACCTTAGGAATCAACGGGGCTGGGTTGGATCCTCGAGTAAATATCTTTGTTTGAGGAGAAGTTTACGAACGCTCTCCGGAGCCAGTGTTTCAAACGTTCTATGATGAACTAAATGTGCCAGTACCAGAAATTCTAGGAATAACAAGAACTTTGTTTTTGCAACTAGCCAAGCGTGTAGCCCAGTCTCTCAATGTCACTTCACGTTATGTATGTGGAGGAACTGTAATGGGAGATCAATGGCCAAGGAAAGCCCGAGAATTAGTACCTACAGACTCAGTTCCTGATGAATTCCCGGCTCAAAAGAATCACCCTGATAATTTCTGGTCCTAAAAGCCTCAATTATTGGACAATATTGCACAGCTAGAGAAGGAAAAAAATTCACTCACCCCGTAGGACGACTTAGTTGTCTGGGACAGAAACTGTATAATGGTACCACAAAAACAGTCACTTCGTGGAGCTCAAATCACACAGAGAGGAATCCATTCAGTAAATTCCCAAAGTTGCAAATTGTGAGGACCCACCCGGAGTCCCACTGGGAATGGACAGCCCCCACTGCATTATACTGGATATGTGGGCATACAGCTTATGCCAAATTACCTGACCAGTGGGCAGGTAGTTGTGTTTTTGAAACTATTAAACCATCTTTCTTCCTACTGCCCATAAAAACAGGCGAACTCCTGGGCATCCCTGTCTATGCTTCCTGCGAAAAGAGAAGCATAGCTATAAAAAATTAGAAAGATAATGAATGGCCCCCTGAGAGAATCATACAATATTATGGGCCTGCTACTTGGGCACAAGTTGGCTCGTGGGGATACTGGACCCCCATTTACATGATCAACCGAATCATACAGTTACAAGCTGTCTTAGAAATAATCACTAATAAAACCAGCAGAGCCTTGACTATTCTGGCCTGGCAAGAAACTCAGATGAGAAATGCTATCTATCAAAATAGATTGGCTCTCGACTTGCTAGCAGCTGAAGGAGGGGTCTGTGGGAAATTTAACCTTACTAATTGCTGTCTACACATAGATGATCAAGGGCAAGTAGTTGAAGACATAGTTAGAGATATGACAAAACTGGCACATGTGGCCGTGCAAGTGTGGCATGGATTTGATCCTGGGGCCATGTTTGGAAAATGGTTCCCAGCACCAGAGGATTTAAAACTCTTGTAATAAGAGTTATAATAGTAACAGGAACCTGCTTGCTGCTCCCTTGTTTGCTACCTGTACTTCTTCAAATGATAAAACGCATCATCGCTACCTTAGTTCACCAAAATGCTTCAGCACAATTGTACTATATGAATCACTATCAATCTGTCTTGCAAGAAGACATGGGTAGTAAAAATGAAAGTGAGAACTCCCACTATTGAGTGAGATTCTCAAAGCGGGGGGATATAAGGGAGGAGACCACCCCTCATATTGTCTTATGCACAATTTCTGGCTCCAAAGAAAGAAGAAGTAAAAACTAAAAGGCAGAAATGAAATCCACAAGCAGACAGCCCGGCACCACACCCTGGGCCTGGTAGTTAAACATCAACCCCTGACCTAATCAGTATGTTATCTATAGATTACAGATATTGTATAGAAAAGCACTGTGAAAATCCCTGTCCTATTCTGTTCTGTTCTAATTACTGGTGCATGCAGTCCCCAGTCACATACCCACTGCTTGCTCAGTCAATCACAACCCTCTCAAGTGGACCCCCTTAGAGTTGTGAGCCCTTAAAAGGGATAGGAATCACTCACTCAGGGAGCTCGGCTCTTGAGACAGGAGTCTTGCTGATGCTCCTGGCCAAATAAACCCCTTCCTTCTTTAACTTGGTGTCTGAGGGGTTTTGTCTGCGGCTTGTCCTGCTACACCAGCACTTTGGCAGGCAGAGGTGGAAGGATTGCTTGAGCTCAGGAGTTTGAGACCAACCTGGGCAATATAGCAAGATCCCCATCTCTAGAAAAAAAAAAAATATATATATATATATATAAATTTTCTGGGTGTAGTGGCATGCACCCATAGTCCTGGCTACTTAGGAGGCTGAGGCAAGAGGATCACTTGAGCCCAGAAGTTTGATGATGCAGTGAGCTATGATTGTGCTACTGCACTCCTGCCTGGGCAACAAAGCAAGACCCTGTCTCTAAAAAAAAAACAAAACAAAAGATGCAAGATTGAAGAGAAGTCTCTGTTTTTAAAATAAACTTAAATGAAGGTTTCATAAGTTTCCTTTAAGCAAAAATTCCCCTTAAGCAGCATCTCATCTTAGAGTCTGCTCCCATAACAACACAAGTCACTATAGCATCAGTTGGTTGGCTTTTGAACCCAACCCCCACCTAAAACATATTTGCAAATCTGCAACCACATGTGGGACAGGGGTGATCATTTGGCTCCCTTACTCAGAATTTATGTCTCATTTCCAACTGTATCCTGACCTTAATTTGCAATAATCTCAAATTCCTACAAGAATGAATTCCAAGAAATTAATTTATTTATGAAATTATTTTATGTAAAACTTAATGAAATTAATTCCTACAAGAAGTAATTCAAGAGTGTACAAGACTATGCACATATATGTTTACTTGTGTATTTAATTGCAATATTATTTTTATGAAAATAAATTATATTCATTTGACATATTCAATTAACAGGAAAGCTCAACTAAATAAATAAGTAAAAAATTACCTGATACGTCACTAACAAGAAACTTCATTATCATTTGATGAGCATCATTGCAGGAATTAATCTTTGTAGGTTTCAGATAGAAAGATGGACAGATATATATAGAGAGAAATAGATAAACCCATTAGATAGGTGATTGAAAGATACATAGATGAAATAAATGAAAGGATAGATAGCCAAAAAGTAGATTATAAGATACATGATTGAGTAATAAAGGATATTACATTTTACTGGAATTTAAGGAAAGAAAAAAACTATAATTGAAGGATTTTACTTTCAATATTTGTTTATATTTATATTCCAGTATTTCTCCATAATTAGGATTATAAGTCATTTCTTCATCTTAATGATTTTTATAATCCTAATTATAGAGAAATATAGAATACAAATATAAACAAATATTGAAAGTAGGATCCTTCAATTTGATCAATTTTAAATATCATTCAACTCTACTACAAAATATAAAGAATTTGGAACATTTTCTTTTTCTTCCCCATCACATTTGCCTACATTTATTTTTATTTTTATTTTTTTTGAGACAGAGTCTCACTCTGTGTCCCAGGCTGGAGTGCAGTGGCACAATCTCGGCTCACTGCAAGCTCCGCCTCCCGGGTACACGCCATTCTCCTGCCTCAGCCTCTCCGAGTAGCTGGGACTACAGGCGCTCACCACCACGCCCAGCTAATTTTTTTTTTTTGTATTTTTAGTAGAGATGGGGTTTCACCGTGGTCGCGATCTCCTGACCTCGTGATCCGCCCACCTCGGCCTCCCGAAGTGCTGGGATTACAAGCACGAGCCACCGCGCCCGGCCCACATTTGCCTACATTTATTAACTGCATTATCATTAACAAGATTTATGGCATTTTCTTCTTGTTCCATAATGATGATTTCCACAGTTTAATTTTAGCCTACATTTAAATTAAGTAATTTTAATCCTTTTATATTTGAGACGAAACTTTTCCTATTGATAAAATCAACACTCTTTTATGCATAAGTATGCCTTATATATATTATATACACATGTATATGTATATATACATATATACATATATAATACATATATGTATTAATATAATATATAATATACACATATATGTATATACATATACATATATATCATCATTATATGGAAATCATCATTATGGAACAAGAAGAAATATACATATATACGTATATATTCTTTCTGGGGGTGCTAATGAGGGTGTTTTCCAAAGAAAAACAAGTGAATCAGCACACTGAATAAAGACCCACCCTTGCCAATGGGTGTGCACATCATTCCATCCTTGGAGGGCCTGAGGAGAACAGAAAGGTGGAAGGCAGGCAATTGTCTCTCTGTCCTTGAGCTGAGACATCCCTTTTCTCCTGCCTTTAGACATTGTTGCTTGGGGTTCTCCTACCTTCAGACTTCAAGACTCCCACCTCCCCCTCCAACTGCCCAGCCTTTGACTGGGAGTTACTCCATTGGTGCACCTTTGTCTTGGACTAAATTGCACCATGGGCTTTCCTGGTTCTTCAGCTTGCAGATGGCATATCGTGCAACTGCTTGGCCTCCATAATCATGTAAGCCTCATATCTACTGTGTATAACTTTTGGTTCTGTTTCTCTGGAGAACCTGACTAAACTTGGGAGGTTGTGCAGGGAGAAGAAGCATATTGGAACTCTCTGTGCTTTTGGCTCGATTTTATTGTGAACTTAACACTGCTCCAAAATATAAAGTAAAAATAAAAATAAAAACTATAGCTGATAAATATTACCAACTAGGGCACCATTTGTGATGCCCTTCCTCAAAGAGTTTTCATTTACAAATCACTTACCTTACCTTAAAAAACTAAAGGAATAATGTTCAATCTCAATATTGTCATATTTGGGTAAAATTATTGGGGAAATTGTCCAAGCTAAATTATTACTAAAGTATAGTAACACTTGAAAAATTTCCAACTCACATCACGTGCAGAATGCAATCCTTCACTATTCTTTGGACCCAAGAGTTTCTTCATGCTCTCCCTTATGTGTTCTTTTCTTTGTTGTCTGAAAGTCTTCTCCTGATCACACAGAGCCATACTAAATCGTAGGTCTGGGCATGAGCTGTAATACCAAACAGATAAAGTCATGAGCCAATGCTCCCAGTGGTCTGGTTTTCCATCCAGCGAGCTCTTCCAGGTCCCTAGGAGCTACACTGATACATGCTGACTGCTTCCCTCAAGCCATTTCCTAAGAAGGGACCTAAAATAAGTGGATAAAATGATGGCTATCTTAAAGCAGCATTTTCCACAGCATGTTTTCAGAGAAAAAGGACTTTTCAATGCTTTAGATAAAATAAACGAGCAAACAAACAGCCCCTGATAAGTTGACTATTGTAACAAAGACTGGAAAGTGCTTCAGTAAAGAACCCTGTTTATATTTGTTTGGCACAGGATCTCCCAAACTTACTTGACCAAGAATTCCTTCCCTTATCTCTCCACCCTTCACTATTCCACCATCATAATTACTTTCTAACATCCCAAAGAGCCAGCATTCTGAGGAACATACTTGCAGAAATATTGCCTTAATTAATTGCCTTGTCTAATGGATGCCCCTCTCTAACAAAGAAAGTAACTTCTAATCACAGAACTTGAGATAACCATAAATGAGTTTACCACTAGAGGACTTTAGAACCTTTAAATTATATACACTTTATCTTGCTAATAAAGGCAGTAGCAATTAGGTGTTACATATGAATCATTGCAAGAACGATGGGAGTATCACTACACATTATTATACAATATATTATTATATATTGCAGCTTTATAAATTAGAAAACTAATGCTCTGAGAGGTTAGGATCACAGAGTAAACATGTGATGTACTTTTACCATGCAACATATAAGACATATCTTAATACTTAAGTCTAAATACCAACTACTGAATTTAAAAACACTTTTTAAAAATCTGTCAGCCTATGTTGGAATGTGAATAAATCCAAAATGTAGAAGTCAAGAATTATCACCAATAAAATGTTTGTCTCTTTACCATTCATAAAAATCCTTACCTTAATTGCAAATCAATTTTAAATCTCATTTCGGTTAGTTCAGTATATTGTTTCCTTGTAAAATACAGAAAGAGACCAAGCCTCTGAGCTATGTTCTTTATGGTTATATTTGACCATTACAAATAATAGTTTAATTACTACTTCCCAAAGGACAATATAGGTACTTCACAAAAGAGAAAGTAGAATTAATAACAAAAAAAATTTAATTTCACTAGTGAATTCAAATGATATTGTTATTAAAATAATTGATATTAAAATATTTTAAGTACTTATTTTCGAGTCCTAGAAAGGTAAAATAACACTAATATTTTCATGCATCCATTTTGGGAATATAAGTTTGTTAAAAGCAATTAAGAATATTCAAATTTGGCATATTAACAATATGGAATGTTCAAAAATAATTAGAATATAGATTCCTTTTGGCCTAATAATTCTATTTCTGGATACCTATTTTAAGGGAAGTAACCAAAAATTTCTAAAGATCATTTAAAGAAATGGTTGTTGAACTGTATATAAAAGTATTGGGTTATATAATTATTAAATTTGATTTTGGAAATTATGTAACAAAGGGGAAAAGAGTAAGACAGTGAGTTAACTTTTTTTTTTTTTTTTTTGACAAAGTGTCACTCTTGTTGGTAAGGCTGAAGTGCAGTGGCACCATCTCGGCTCACTGCAACCTACACCTCCCTGGTTCAAGTGATTCTCCTACCTCGCCCTCCCGAGTAGCTGGCATTACAGGCAGCTGGTATACATACATATATATGTACATATAAATTACTGGCTAATTTTGTATTTTTAGTAGAGACAGGGTTTCTCCATGTTGGTCAGGCTGGTCTGGAACTCCTGACCTCAGGTAATCCACCCACCTCGCCCTCATAAGTGCTGGGATTACAGGCATGAGCCACCATGCCCAGCCAAGTGAACATTTTTTAAGTCTAATCTTGGGCTACATTCTTTTCTTTACTATTCTTTATAGTGACATATTAGGTTAGGTATCTTCTAAATACTGTAAGAAATTAAAATCTTACCTGTACAGTTGCCTTTACGACACCGCCTCAATTTTATTTCCTTTTCTGTTCCTTAAAGGTAATCACTACTTAAATTTAATCTTCATCATCCTATATATGTTTATAATTTTACAATATATATTTATGTCCCTAAATAAGGTATTCATTTTGCAGGTTTTTAGTTTTTTTATAAATGCTATCAGTGCAAATTATTTTTTCCAGTGAACACTTTTTTTGAGAATCACCTGTGCTTATATAAATAAAAGTAATTCAAACATTTTCACTATTATGTAGTATTTTCATTATATGAGTATACTATAATCTATTTATCCATAAACATTGAAATAATTTCCAATATAATGTAATGTAAACTATAACAAGAAGTACCATTATTAACATGTGGTATACATGTATGGAAATTTCCTATTGTATGCATACTCTTTAGAAAGAACACCTCACTTAATCAGAGTGATATGCTTAGAAAGTATTCTTTTCTTATTTTACCAGTGAGTAAAAAAGTGATTAGAAATCTATCAATCACTAACATAATTAGCAAGTAGTAGATTTAAATCTAGGTCTTATTGTTCTGGAAGTCATGTTCTCTGTAATATACTGTTATATATAATTTTTAAAAAAGAATCATGATTTTAAACAAATTTTTGAACAGTATAATGACCTAGATGTTTTAAGGATATCAGTTTTTAAAATCTGGATGAAAATTAAAAAAATTCTGAGTAATTTTATAAATTCAGTAGTAGAATTATGGTTAATTTACTTTTATGCATTATTTTTAACTTTCTAATTAATTCTTTCTTGATTTTATGTTATTTTTAATAGAAGGCAGGACATGGAAAATTTTTCTTTGAATAAATTGAATTTTTCTTTGAAAACAATTTCTATTCTAGAGCTGACATAAATTAACATATAAAAAAAGAAGTTTTTAATATTATAAAAATATGGTCCTAATTATCTCAGTGAAGACTATTCCCCACCAAACAAAAGCATTACTTCCATAGTCAGTCAAATAACAAGTGTTTCTAATCTCATGCCAAAATATACCACTTTTACGCAAGAATGAACTTAATACAAAATAATACAACACAATAACTTGGATTATTCTTTGATATTTGCTGACATATATTAACAGGTTGTGGACATGTATGCCAATCATTTACTAAGTCAAATCCACATGTTCCAGGGATCAAAATACAATAAATAAATGCCTAAACCCAATGTACCTATTATCATGCATTTGCCAAATCACCAGATGTGAAAATGTTCACTTTGTTTTCGTGGCATTTGTGTAAAATATGTACTAATAACTTTGGTCAAATCAAGTTCAACAGGGAAGTTCAAAGAGATGCAGAGAGGTTAAGGGAACTCATTATTACGTCAGAGATCAGTTAGATCAAGGCAGACTTGCCTCCCCTAAAATTCGCCATTTGAAAATAAGTACATGATTCCCTAATGTTCATTTTTGGAGGCCATTTTGAAAGAGCAGCATGCCTCATGGAACATTATTAGTAGTAGTCCGGCTGGGTCACTATGAATAAAATCAGTCTCAATTTTCAGTTTTTCCTCTATAAAAATTATTACAGTTTCCTGTTTAAGTCCACTTCCATGTTTTTGAATATCTACCTGAATCAACAATAGAAGAGGCGCTTAAATAACTGCATTCATTTCTATGGGAATAGATGTACGACTAAAGGGAGGACTCTCTCAAAAAGCACTTATCCTAACAATATTATATGACCATGAAACTATTGGAAAAATAAGCAAAGCATATTAAAATATAAGTATAATGAATATAAGAATGTTTGTAAAGATTTTGTAGCTATTAACAGATAACTAAAGAAAAGCAAACAATGCACTTCTATATGTTCACAGCTGCAGAATTATATATAAAAAAATTCTTTAACAATTAAAATAAATTAGTGGATCACTCACAATATTTCTCATCCAACTAAATAAATACACTTACCAAACTTCAAGAGACATTTCTAGAATCATTTCAGTGACCTAAAAAGAGACATATTAATCAGATTAGGTCATAAAGTAGATATGTGTTTTATATAATGGAAACGAACTCAAAATAAATTTTGAGTGCCAGATTATTTTTAATCTAAAAAAACAAAGCCTTAAAAATAAAAGTAACACAGCTCCATGAAGACCCTAAACTACAGGCACATTTCAGTAAACCAACTTTTTGGTTTTTTTTTTTTTGTAAGTCTACTTAGTAAGTCATTTTAGCAAACACAAGAATTATCTCTGCCTGGTTGTTTTCCTCCCTCAGTAAAATAAAGTAGCTCACCACAATTACTATTTACAAAACATAAAAAGTGTCTGAGATATAAAAACTACTGAGATGTTGTGTCTATTATTTAGGAGCTGCCTCAGGCCACAAAATCAGAAGCTGTAATGGCCCAGAGGTTAGAATCAACCTGGGTGGAAGTTCACACATGTATATTTGAGACAAGTGCAGGCTACAGTAAGCTGGAAATACAACACGCATTCATGGTGGGCAGTAGGACCTAGGGTCCAGCCAACTGTAGTTGACTTGGGAAACATCTACTAATGAGATCTGGAGCCTCTGGTTTTTATTTATTTCAACACTGTCTGAGCCTATCAAACATATTGAAGGACGGCATCCTGCCAGAGGGACAATTTTTGTGTAAAGGAAAATAAAATGACTAATATCCACTTAAGATATTAAGAGTTGTCTTTCCAGAGACTGTAGGTCTGTTGTACAGAAAGGCCTTTTCAATATTATCCCTGGCATTAGCTATGAAAAATGTAATTGTAGATTGTTATGAGAACCAAATGAGAAAATGCTTTGAAAGTTGCTATACAGTTGTAAACGTGTTATTATTTTTATTGTATCAGGTTACCATAAGAACATAGATAGAGCTAACTTGTTCAATAATTTCAAGTAGAACAGAACTAGGATATACCTCTTGAAATGTGAAGAGGAAACTTTTAGAATCAACATAAAATGCTATAGATTATTAGATTTACCCTCTTGAGTTTCAAGGGAGGGAAAAACACACACTAGAAGGAGGTTTCCAAAAGGTTAAAATAAGTTCATAAATGATTGATTCTCAGTGCTGAATTTTATGAGTAAGCAAAAGGTATTGAAATCATCTATACAAAAATTTGCCTCTCTCACTAAATTGTAAGCTCTGTCTTATATAGGTTCCTATTACTAGTTCATTGTATAGTATTTGGCATACAACAGATAACACATATTTGTCAAATTACCGTTCGTGTGTGTGTGTGTGTGTGTGTGTGTGGAGAAGCGCATCAGGCAATCTTTTCTCGTCAAGAAATAGCTGATTATTATTATTGGGGACAAAATCATGGGACGGTCTGACCCAGATAGCAGTTCCTATATATAGAATTCTATGAACATTCATTCATCAAAGAAGCATATACACATTTTTAAAGCTAATAAAGTAATTGAGAATCCCAGGACAAATGGAATAATGTATGACCAGATGAATGTAACGTCAAAGGTGACTGGCTACCAAACAGAGGATGCAATTTAGAAGAAAGCAAGATATTGGTAAAGCATGGTCTTTTTTTTTCAAGAAATACATAAAAATTGCCCTTAAAATGATACTAGATTTAATGTTTTTATCTCCAGAGGGTAAAGCCATCATGAGTGGATGGAAATAACATTAACAATATTACAACTCTATGTAGAGTTTTCTAATAAATGGAAAGATTCAAGGCCTCTTTCATTGTGCCATCTCGTGACAGAAAGTGTTCAAGAAAATGCTGGCTTCCCAGCTGGCGGGTCTCTAAGCAATTTATAAATTACATACCCAATGTTTGGCCAGGTGAGGTGGCTCACACCTGTAATCCCAGCACTTTGGGAGACCAAGGCAGGTGGATCACCTGATGTCAGGAGTTTGAGAGCAGCCTGGCTAACATGGTGAAATCCCATCTCTACTAAATATACAAAATTTAGCCAGGCATGCTGGCGCATGCTTGTAATGTCAGCTACTCAGGAGGCTAAGGTAGGAGAATCACTTGAACCCAGGAGGCGGAGGTTGCAGTGAGCCGAGATCGCGCCACTGCACTCCAGCCAAGGCAACAACAGCGAAAATTCTGTCTCAAAATATATATATATATATATATATATAATCCATGCCTGTTTGTTCTGACAGCTCCATGAATAAAAGAAAAATTAACAATGTTGCATTTATAGTGAAATTTGTCTTCTACATTAGCACACACTTTCTGTATTTACCAACATTTCTTGGCTAAGACATTCATGATCCTGGATGGACTGACAAGACTAAACAAAGGCAGGATAACGGAAGTGAAGGCACAAGATTTTTCTGCCATTTTGAATGTTACAGGCTGTGCTGCCAAGGTTCTTGTCACACAGATTAGGATCCTCAATTCCACATTGCCCAAGTGGGTCACCCACAACCAGGAGGAAATTTAAAACCCTCTTGCTTGGTGCACTATGTTCAGACATGCTATGCATGATAAGCTTGATATTTATAATCTCTCTGCACCTTTTACTTAGAACATGTCATTCAGATAAAAACATGTACTTCCTGTGAGGCATTAAACAATTACTGTAAACTTCTTCCCACACACGGCATAAAACATCTCTGCATTACAGGCTTCCATGCTGCTTGTATTATCAGGGCAATTAGAAAGAAGAATGACCACCTCTTTCAGGCTTGCCCCAACACCATCATACCTAGCTAAGAGCTAGAACTAATTAGAACTCCACCTTTTTTAGGAAGAAGTAGGCTGTGTCTATTATGTATTCTTGTGAAAAGCAGCAATGTCATCTTTAAATTCCCCAGTGGAAAGCAATTTTAGATGTTTAAAATTGGCGATTTTCAGTTAAAGGGGAGTGTGGAGAACTGGAGGAGACAAACTATAAAAACTAAAAGCCATTTCAGCCTTTCAAATAATTTTTAAAGGATCTAACCCACTAATTATCTTGAAAACTCTCCAGAGTCAGTTTGAAATAATGAAGCTTAAAGCAACAAGCATAGTGCCTGAAAATAAGGAAGTGCTTTAAAACAGCAGTCCCCAACCTTTTTGGCACCAGGGACCGGTTTTGTGGAAGACAATTTTAACATGGACCAGGGTGGCAGGGTGGGAGGGGGGATGGTTTCGTGATTCAAATACATTACATTTATTGTGCACTTTATTTATATTATTATTACATTGTAATATATAATGAAATAATTATACAACTCATCATAATGTATAATCAGTGGGAGCCCTGAGCTTGTTTCTTGCAACTAAGCCTTCCATGTGGGGGTGAAGGGGGACAGTGACAGATCCTCAGGCATTAGATTCTCATAAGGAGCATGAACCTAGATCCTTCACACTTGTAGTTCACAATAGGGTTCATGCTCCTGTGAGAATGTAATGCCACCGTTGATTTGACAGGAGGCGGAGCAGCAATGTGAGTGATGGGGAGCGACTGTAAATACAGATGAAGCTTTGCTCCTCCATCCAACTCTCACCTCCTGCTGTGCAGCCTAGATCCTAACTTACCATAGACCAGAACCACGGGTTGGGGACCTCTGCTTTAAAATGATTATTACAAAAAAGATGCACATAGCAAAATAATTTCAAACTTGAGAATCTATCCTATTAGTAAAGGGTTCTTCAAATATGCTATGACTTCCCTTATGTACTCCAATATTTACAGCATTTACTTTCAATAAAACATTATTTTGAATTCTGATCCCTAATTTACTCTTTTTTTTTCTAGGTGGAAACAAACAGTAATTAATCATCATATTGATTCAATCATTATTCACATCTTTCAAGAGAATTACATGATACGTTCTGCTTTATCCATATTTACTTGACCTGTGCAGGATAATAAAGTCTTTTTTTTTTTTTTGGAGACGGAGTCTCGCTCTGTCGCCCAGGCTGGAGTGCAGTGGCGCGATCTCGGCTCACTGCAAGCTCCGCCTTCCAGGTTCACGCCATTCTCCTGCCTCAGCCTCTCCGAGTAGCTGGGACTACAGGCGCCCTCCACCACGCCCGGCTAATTCTTTGTATTTTTAGTAGAGACGGGGTTTCACCGTGATCTCGATCTCCTGACCTCGTGATCCGCCCACCTCGGCCTCCTAAAGTGCTGGGATTACAAGTGTGAGCCACCACGCCTGGCCAATAAAGTCATTTTTAAAGGGTCAATTTTACTTAGAATCATGTTTCCGTACATTGTGTCTCGATCGTGTAAAGAAGGAACAGGATGTGGATCTGACAAGGAGGCAATCCAAGTGCAAAGCAGAAATTACAACCCTATCAATACATGCAAACTCACATCTAATAAATTCTGCATGTTTAAAAGTTGAATGAGACACTGGTAAAATCATTTTTCTTTTTCTTTTCTTTCTTTTTTTTTTTTTTTTTGAGCAATAAAGCTTTTTAATCACCAGGGTGTAGGCGGACTGAGTCCAAAAAAGGAGTCAGCAAGGGGAGATGGGGTGGGGCAATTTTATAGGGTTTGGGTAGGTAGTAGAAAATTACAGTTAAAGGGGATTGTTCTCTTGTGGGCAGGGGCGGGGTTCACAAGGTGCTCCGTGGGGAGCTCCGGAGACTTATTGTCCAGAAGAAGGAATGTCACAAGGTAATGTCATCAGTTAAGGCAGGAACTGGCCATTTTCACCTCTTTTATCGTTCTTCAGTTGCCTCAGGCTACCTGGATGTATACGTGCAATTAATAAGAAAAACGAAACAAAATAGTGGGGAAGTGTTGAGGCAGCAAAATTTTTGGGGGGTGGTATGGAGAGATAATGGGCGATGTTTCTCAGGGCTGCTTCGAGCGGGACTAGGGGCGGTGTGGGAACCTAGAGTGGGAGAGATTAAACTGAAGAAAGATTTTGTGGTAAGGGGTGATATTGTGGGGTTGTTAGAAGGAGCATTTGTTGTATAGAATGATTGCCAATGGCCTGGATGTGGTTTTGTATCAAATGAGAATCATTTTTCAATATACAGTCGTGTACTACATAGTGATGTTTCAGTGATGAAACATATTTGCAATAGTGGTCCCCATAGGATTATAATGCTATATTTTTGTTGTATCTTTTGTACGTTTAGATATGTTTGTTTAGATATGCAAATACTTACCATTGTGCTGTAAATGTCTGTTGTATTCAGTGCAGTAACATGCTATACAGGCTTGTAGCTTAGGGGCAATAGACTATACCATATAGCCTAGGTGTATAGCAGGCTGTACCACCTAGGTTTGTGTAAGCACACTTTATGATGGTCACACAATAATGAAGTCACCTAAGGATGCATTTCTCAGCATGCATCCCCATTGTTAAGCAACATATAGCTACACATAATATTTTTAGTAAAACAAATTAGCTTTTCCTACCAGGAATCATCTAATCCATTACCCATGAATTCAGGATAATTGTGTCCACCCCCCAACCCACACACACAAAAAAATTGTTCTTAACAGACTTGAAAAACTTTTAAAAACCATTGTCTTCCCTGTGGCCATGTTCCACACTCTCATAGTTTCCTCCTTACATTTGATGGTAATCTCATGTTCCTTAACTTAAGGTCCTTTTTCCTACGTGGACATCAGTGGAAATTCTGAAGATCTGGGTAACCATTAGCTTTCATACAATGAAACCAGATTTCCTAAAGCATTACTACCAAACCACTCTATTACCTCTTTTTTCTCAGACTGTCTAACTTTTCTCTTTTAAACTTCATTACTTTCACTGCTCCTGTCTGAGCACTTCCCAGGTTTATAGCACCTCCTGTAAGTGCATCCATGTATTGATTCATCCAAAAATGATTCAAGTGCCTAATGTGTGCCAGGATGGGTACACAATGGTAAATAAGCTAGTCATGTTCTACTCCATGATAGAACTTATCATCCAACAGAGGAATCCCAAGAATGCAAGAGCATTCTGAAACACCCTACAATTTAAAAGTTATAAATTGTCATAGAAGTCATAGAAGTCTCACTTGTTTCAATTGTTAGTAACCCAAAATAAAAATGCATTCTCTATTAAAGCCAGGAATTACTTGAGCCACATTTGAACTCTGTCCTGCATCAATATCTAACAGTTTTAACATCTTAGCGAAAGGTCTCTCAACTTTCTCACAAAATTACATCGTTCTCTTGTTTTCCCTCCAAACTCCACTTTGTCTCAATAACACGTAAATTGCAGTCTTTGTTTTCAAACATCAATACATGGTTTTCCAATGACATCATCCTGAGACTAACAACATTCTGAATTCACCATAAAAACTCCCTTCTTTTTTTCAGCTTTGTCACTATCTCTTCTATGGAACTATCTTATTCATTTTCAAGTTGCACTCGTGAATAAGCAACAATCAAAGAAAGCAATCAGCCAAAATCAGATAGATGCCACAGGAGCCACGAGGAATGGCTATTTTTAACACTAACTTCTAAATACAGATGGCAAACTAAAATACAGGGTCAAGTTAGAGACAACTTTCCTCAAAGTATTGGCCAAAACAAACTAATTTCATCCAGAGAAATAAAGAAGCATAATCTTATCTGTGTTGCTTCTAAACCTAGGCATTTTCATGATTCTTTGAAGTGGGCTACTTTCCTTATACAAAACACTCTAAATTCTGAAGATTCTAGACCTTCCCACTTTAAAATGGGCCACTATAACCCCAAACCACATTTGACACATTCAGTCATGAGTGACTGGCGCATTCTGAACTATCTTGAAACAAATGATCACTGCATTGATAAGCTTTACCTTTAGTATTTAAATAACAAGTTCATTTTTGTCAGTAAGTTCAAATAAATAATTACGTTTGATATCTAGTTAAATCAGCTTCATAAAGCACATGACACACATTTAGTTAAATCTGGTCAATTATAATTAGAGTGAGAATATTTAATATTTATTGTTATTAATAATGGGCCAGGAAGTATTTTAATGGGCCAGGAAGTATTTTAATATGTTGTATGCATTAACCTATCTAACTATAACCACAACCTAAGAGGTAGGAACCATATGTAACCCTGTTTTACAGATGAGGATGCATGGCAAAGGCAGAAAAAATAACATGTCCACCATCATATGGTTAATAAGTAGCAGAATCGTGATTCCATCTTGGGAAGTGGCCATCTGACTCTGAGTCTGAGTCAAAAGCAGCAGGTTGTGCCAGCATCTCTCAAACAACAACTCTGATGTTCTAAACTTCTGACTCCAACAAATACGATTTAACTCAGATTTTATCAATGGCAGCCCTAAAATTGTCTTTCTCCCCCAAAAAACAAAGTTATAAAAGTTGAGTGATAAAATCACAGTCTAAGAAAGAGCTGAATTCACTGTAATTCAGCTTTCCACCTTCAGCGGATCCAAGAAAGAGCTGAATTCACTGTAATTCAGCTTTCCAACTTCAGCGGATCCTCACTGCTTCTAAGCAATCATTGCATTCAACTCTACTCCACACATTAAAGCTGGGCCAAGTGTGACTTTCCTCAAGTCACCCTGCACTCCCCAGTCTAGTCACTTTCCACAGAAGTAGTCTGTGGTAAGCTGCACCCACCTTTTCATTTTCAGTATCAACATTCTTGGTATCTCCACCTGCTAACTTTGCTTGATAATGCTTCTGAGGAAAAAGCCAGAAGTTCCCTCCCAGTTCCCCATTACCTGGTCACGAACCTTCCATAACCCACTATTGTAAGTGAATAACATCAAAACTCCTACATCTCACATTTCTGCTCTGCTATGATCTCATCCCAGTGTACCTCTTCTTCCTTCATGAATGGATGATCTGTTCCCATCAAACTTACCTAGGCATGGTTTCCCAAACATGCTCTGTCCTTTCTAGTCCAATGCCTTCAAGTAGGCTGTTCTCTTCACCAGGACTACCTTCTGCCCCTTTAGAGACCCAACCACCTCAACCACACCCTTTCTTTAAGGACATGCCTAAGCCATTGATGTCCACTGTCACCCGCAATGATCCTGCTCCCCCAGCCCTGTCTTCACCTCTCTGACCTTATCTCCTCCCAGTCTCCCTCCCAGTCTTTCTTTGTGCTCCAGCCACACTCTCCTACTTGCTGTTACTCATCTTGCCAGGCAAACTCTGCTTCAGAGCCTTTCTACTTGGAGTGCCTTCTGTCCTCAGACATCCTCAGAGATGCCTTTCTTAATCAAATTTTTGGAACTGCCTTTCTGACCCCTTTCCACACATATACACACTGCCCCATTCTCTGTCCCTAGTTTAGTTAGCACTTGTCATTATCATCATCTGGCAAGAGTATCTTTTACATATTTACTTTGCTTTTCATCTATCTCACTAAGTAGAATATAAGTTTCCTGAGGGTAGGGATTCTTGTTCATTTTGTTCACTGCTGAAATAGGCAGTGCCTAAAGAGTGTCTACCACATAATGAGGGGTCAATAGTTATTTGTAAAATGAATGAATTAATGAATAAATAATTTCTTCTTATGACTTACTGCACACATTGCCTGCACTGTCCATTTATCATACATAAATATTAAACTCTAGTTAATGATACGCTGAAGTTTGTAGGGGTAAAGTATACTGTTGTCTGCTACCTGCTTTTAAATGTATCAGAAAAGTAAGTTTTTTTGGTAAAATGGTAGTTATAGAATCTAGGTGGCAGTTATATGATGGTCACTTTATAAATCACATTTTTCTATGTCGAACATTTTTATAATAAAATTTAAAGAATAATAATGCTTTAGAGAGGTCTTCTCTGACTATACAAACTTCAGTTGCCCACCAACTGTTTTCTGTTGCTACCTTTATTTTCTTCACAGTATTTCTCATTAGCTGATGGTGTGTTGATCATTCTTTTGCTCATCATTGCCTGTTTAATTCCCCTATTAGAATGCAAGCTCCCTGGAGAGTTCCCAGGATACTGTCTATCACCTAGAATACTGCCTGGAACATAACAGTTGTTTAATAAATAATTTCTCAAGTAAATCAATAAATAGATACCTCATGATACTGCTTATTATTACCTGTCAGTTTACACATGAAAGTATAATTTCCAAACAGATTCTTAGTTCCTTGAAAATTGTACTTTTCTGCAGGTTTTTTAATATTTAGCAACATTTTAGGAGCACAATAGAGGCTTACATTCTTCTCATATTAATAACACAATCTATTGACAAGTTAGTATCTTTAAATTATATAATATTATATAAATGATAGATTTTTATTCTTGCATTATTATCATTTAGCTTCTATATCCGTAAAATGAGAAGAACTGAAAGCTTTTGGGTGAAGAAGGCCAAATGAAAATAAGGTATTGTACTTACAAGTGCAAGTTAACGTTGGGTACACAGGAACATAATGATGAGAAAAATAGACACTGGAGACTCCAAAAGTGGGGAGAGAAGGAGAGGAGCAAGAGTTGGAAAACTACCTATTGGATACCATGTTCACTACTTGGATGACAGGATCATTAGAAGTCCAAACCTCAGTATCATGCAACATACCCATATAACAAACCTGTACATGTACCTCCTGAACCTAACGTAAAAAATAAAACAGGCTGAGTGTGGTGGCTCACACCTGTAATCCCAGCACTTTGGGAGGCTGAGGAGGGAGGATCACTTGAGGTTAGGAGTTCGAGACCAGCCTGGCCAATATGGTGAAACACCATCTCTACTAAAAATACCGTCTCCAAAAAAAATAAATAAATAAAAATACAAAAATTAGCCAGGCATGATGGCACGTGCATGTAACCTCAGCTACTTGGGAGGCTGAGACATGGGAATGGCTTGAACTTGGGAAGCAGAGGTTGCAGTGAAGCAAGATTGTGCCACTGCACCCCAGCCTGGGCAACAGAGCAAGTCTCTGTCTCAAAAAATAAATAAATAAAAATAAAAATAATTTTTTTTTAAAAGAAGAGAAGTATTCTTTCTAGATTATAGAATTTTACAAATTAGAAAGGAGCTTAGAAAAAAATTAACCCAACCCTTCACTTTACAGATGAAGAAAATAAGACTCAGAAAGAAAGGATAACAATTCAAACATTCTGGAGAGCTATGAATGACAGAGACAAAATGAGGGTCCATTCTCTCAATTCCCAGTTTCGACTCCAAGTGAGTAAAGCACTTGGCCCTGGGAATCTGCCCATCTCCATTTGGAAGCTCCTGTTATTTCTCCAGCTGTCTCCTGGACACAGAAATCACTCTATGTTGACTCAGTATTAAAGTTTTTGATGACAAAACTATGAAAGAGTTTTTGCTAACACTATTTTGCCTTGAAGAATTTGTTTACTCTTCACCAAATCTAAGTGCTGTTTTTCCTCCACTGTGTTGCCATAACCATCTACAAGGCTTACATCTCTTCTCTCCCATTGCTCCCTCACCAACTTCTCTCTCTTACAACCTCTGTGAACACTGTAGAAAGATCATCAGGAAGACTGGGATTCCAAGCTGACAGCAGAGGCTGGATAGCAGGGTGGCTGGCACAGGGCACTCCCACATGATCTGAGGAACAAGCAGGGGACTCTCCCCTTAGCCATCATGCTTACTTCTCTCTCAACTACCCCTGTAGCTCAAAGGATTATCATTCAGTTAAAACTACAAAGAAGTCTGAAAACAGAGTAATGAAGAAAAGCCTGCTTGGACAACTATTTTCTCAGGCACACTAAAAAAAAAAAATAGTTGCAGAATCTTTTTTAAATTCAGGAATGTGGAAAGCCTTTTTAGAGCCCTAAGGATTACACATCTAGCCATAGGAAATGACAGAGGAGAGGAAGTGAATGTTGTCCACAATATCTTCTCTTATAAACAGTCTTTGTATCATGGACTAAAGTGAAGAAAGAAAAAAAAATTATTTCAGAAAGTCCAATCCATGCTTCCAAAGCCCTCAACAGACATTTACTGAGAGTCTATGCTAGCAACATGCAATAGCTAAGGCCTGAAGATTTTAGCCTTTGACCCCCTCTACACTCTCTTCCCTATGACTCAGCAAAATGGATCTGCCAAGCCGTTTATCTTGCTGTGCCCCAGCTTGCCTTCTTCTTTCAAGACTCTGGCCTTCAACAATCTGTTCTGCCCAGAATGCTCATAACTACTTTACTGATGAAATCCTGCTCTTTTCTTAAGGTGTAATAACAGCAACAGTGACAAGTAACATTTATATAGTGCCTAATATGTACCAGAAACTGTTCTAAGCCCTGTATGTATACATGTGCACATCTATATGTTTATAGTATCGATATATTTAATCACTTATTTTAATTACTTTATAGTATTAACATACTTTTAATCACTTTCACTTATTGAATTATATGCTTAATATATAAACTAAATAATATGTCAGTATATACTGAACCATAAAATATATCAAATTATAATTAAATATATTTATATGTAATATACATTATATTATATATTATCATATGCATATATTATATATACATAAATAAAATTAACTTGTTTAACCATACAATTCCCTTAGAAGATATTATTTCCATTTTACAGATGAGTAAACTGAGGAACAGAAGAGTTAAGTGTTATTTTCCAGGAATAAAAAAGATGGCAAGGAACAGAACTGGAATTTAAACACCAAACAGCCTGTCTTTCAATGCCAAGGTGTTAACCACAGTTCACTGTTCAACTTGCTCAAAATCAGCTACTGCTATGGAGGCATCCCTAGCCTCCTCTCACAACATAATCCTTCTTTATTCTGCCTTCCCATAACACTCTATACATATCTCATTGGTACTTATCTCACTGTCTAGGGATTTCTTTTTATCACACGTATGTATCTCCCTACTTCCACTTCTCGTTTCAACCCTTAATCACTTCCTTCCCAGACGGAGATAATTGAGGGAAGAACTTCCTGTACCTTATTCTTTATATTCCTTGAACAAAACACAATGGCTGGCACACAGCAGTTCTTCAATAAATGTTTGTAAAAGGAATGAATGAAATAGCTTTAAAAGGGGTCGACAGAATTGTGGGGAGTGCATCTCTTGGCATGAGACAGAAGAAATGCTTTCTGCAACAGGTGGAAGCACTAAGGAGTGCATGGACCAGAGCATTCTCAAGGTACCTGGGCCATCCTGATTGCATGGACTAGTCAAGAAGCTTATTTGGGCTAAGTTTGTTTCTAAATAAGTACACATTCATTCCATAATTGTCATCTATGTAGTTAATTCTGTGGGCACATTTAATCAGTATTTCAAGTTTCCTGACCTAGAGGATTTTAGTTTACAAGAGGAAAATGAAAAATTGAACAGTATAAATAATGTAGTCCCAATGAATACCATAGATAATTATCATGGAGACTCAAAGGAGGAAGACTCATTTGGGATAGTAACAGGAAAGGCAACATGGAGAAGCTGAGAGTTAAGGGAGAGGTAGGTTGAGGTGAGTGGAGGGACTTGGAAAGTCATTCTAAAGATGTGCAGAAACACATTGTTTCCCCCAACAAGAAATTTGTATGGTAACCAGTCTTACACATACAGGCCCACCAGTTGTTTACACTTCTTACTATAAATTACTAAATTAGTTTCTTACGGAATTCAAAATCCAATGAGTTTATTCTGTACAAAATTATTTACCTAAGGTTTCATTATTCCAAATTAAACTATCAAAATTTCAGAAATGCAGCAAACCTAGAAAGTCAAAGATAACAATAACCTCCCTTCAATCCTTCTGGCCTTTCACTGCTTTGTCCCTATTTACTTGAGGATTCTGTGAGACAGAAATATTCCCCCAGAGAGATTTATTACTAAACATGTGGTTTTGGAATAGTTTGAATTTCCTAACATTTTTCATTGAGTTTGTTTACTTGCTCTCTCTCTCTCTCTCTCTCTCTGTCTCCCTCCACCTCTCAGATTTTGCATCTCTTTTCATCCTCCCAAACGTTTTGTATTAAATTCTGCCAATGGAGTCCAAAGGCATTGCTGAATCCCAATGTCATCATTTGGAGCAACAAAGGAGATTAAAGCCTTAGTAGTGTTTGGTATAATACCTCAATCAAAGTTTATAGATGTCAGAATAATTTTTAAAATTAGGACAAAAAGTAAAAAGAAAAACAAAATTTTCTCTTTAAAAAGCAAACATTCTATTAACAAATAAGTACAATTTTCCAAGTGTTAAACCCAACTTCCCAGAATCAATAGACTTTATCTAACATAAGGTTGGAATATAATTCTGCAGTGCTACTTACTTGGTTGAAAATAAAAGGAACTTCTTTCTTCTCTCCCACCTTCATAGAAGATACAGGAAATGTTGCTGTCCCTAGAGTTTCATCCATGACATAATTGGCATCCATTAGCGTAACCTACAGAGTAAAATGTAAAGCACAAAAATAAAATTTCCCATGAATCTTTGGAAATTACATCTATAATTTCTGCCACATTTTAAAAAATGAAGCTCTCAAACGATATTTAAGAGTCCTTTGAAGATCTCAATATTTAATTGGTAACAATACTTTCATCTTTTCCCTTTTTTTTTTTTTTTTTTTTTTTTGAGACAGGGTCTCACTCACCAGGCTGGAGTGCAGTGGCGGGATCTCGGCTCACTGCAACCTCTACCTACCAGATTCAAGCGAATCTCCTGCCTCAGCCTCCTGAGTAGCTGGGATTACAGGCAAGCGCCACCACATCCAGCAAATTTTTGTATTTTTAATAGAGACAGGGTCTCACTGTGTTGGCCAGGCTGGTCTCGAGCTCCTGACCTCAAGTGATCTGCCTGCCTTGGTGCTCTGAAAATGCTGTGGCGTGAGCCACAGTGCCTGGCCAATCTTATCCTTCTGAGTACTGTGTTTGCTATAAGATAATAATTTTTCACATTTTCCTGATTGATTTATTCAATTATCATGTTTTCAAAAATGAAACTTCATCTCCTCTCTACTTTGGAATATGAGAAAGATATTAATGTAGAAAATCAATACAAATATTTTGGGAAAAATTAATTTTCACTTTTTAAAAAGGCAATTTAAAATATTTTTATTCTCTTATACTAGGATTCTCCCCTTGAGAGCAGAAAATATGTTTTCTCCAAAGCATGTGGGGAGGACAGCAGCTTTCCCAACCCTACCTAACTCCTGTATGTCCTGATAGACCCTCATATTACTTGACAGACACCATTTAGATTCTAGTCTACCAAGCTGCCCAGTCCAACTATAGCTAACAGGAACAAAAAGGCAATAAAAGAACAAACTCAAGCATGTCTCTCAACATGAATCACAACCATCTAACAGCATCCAAATGGTTCACTTACCTCCAAAACATTTTCCTGATTAGGATCCAAAATAAATTCAAAGGTCTCATTCCACACAGGGTTTATGTCATTATTGAAATGTCTTGTTCTCTTCCTGCTGTCAGGGGTTGTAGAGATAAAAAGTTCCACATAGGGATCTGGAGTATCAACTACAGATAGTAAACACAAACAAGAAGGAGGTAGAAATGTGATTCATAGTTTCTAATTTTTTTATTAATATATGTTGTCAGTTTACATTCAATGAATCTGTAGTGTTGTATTTAAATGTCTGAGACAAGATAATATACACGTAATAGAAAAACATCATAGGGTAGATGCTTTTTACATATGTCGCTGTCCTTCATAATAGTCCTGTGAGAGGGAATTGTTCATTAAGTGATTTATTCAGAATTCCTCCATCTATCTAGAGAGAACAGGTTCACAGCAGTCAACATCTCAGTCAAGCTACTACAGGATGATAACAATGTCACCCAGCTAACACCAACATGACCTTCACCCAGGACTCTGACAGTGACAAGATCATGGGTTTAAAACTAGAGACAAATGCACAGACCTACTGTGAACTCATTTTTGACAAAGGTGCCAAGAACATACACTGGGGAAAAAACAGTCTCTTCAATAAATGGTGCGGGGAAAACTGGATCTCCATATGCAGAAGAATGAAGCTAGACTCCTATCTCTTGCCATATACAATAATCAAAGAAAAACTGATTAAAAATTTAAATGTAAGATCTCAAACTATAAAACTACAACAAGAAAACATTGGGGAAAATCTCCAGGACAACAGTCTGGCCAAAATTTCTTGAGCAATACCACACAGGCACAGACAACCAAAGCAAAAATGGGCAAATGGGATCACATCAAATTAAAAAGCTTTTTTGCACACCAAAGGAAAAAAAATCAACAAAATGAAGAGACAACCCACAGAATGGGAGAAAATATTTGCAAACTACCTATCTGACAAGAAATTAATAACCAGAATATATAAGGAGCTCAAAAAACTGTAGAAAAACATCTAATAATGTAACCAACAAAATGAGCAAATGATTTGAATAGACATTTCTCAAAAGAAGACATACAAATGGGAAACAAGCATATGAAAAGTGCTGAACATCATTAATCATAAGAGAAATGCAAATCAAAATTACAATGAGATCTCATCTCACACGGATAAAATGGCTTATATCCAGGCAATAACAAATGCTGGCAAGGATGTGGAGAAAAGGGATCTCTTGTATAATGTTGATGGGAATGTAAATTAGTACAACCACCATGGAGAATAATTTGGAGGTTCCTCAAAAACCTAAAAATAGAGCTACCATATGACCAAGCAATCCCACTGCTGAGTATATACTCAAAAGAAGGGAATCAGTATACTGAAGAGATGTCTGTACTTCTGTGTTTATTGCAGCACTATTTACAATAGCTAAGATTTAGAAGCAACCTAAGTGTCCATCAACAGATGAATGGGTAAAGAAAATGTGTTACAGATACACAATGAAGTGTTACTCAGCCATAAAGAAGAATGAGATCTCGTCATTTGCATGGATGGAACTGGAAGTCATTATCTTAAGTGAAATAAGCCAGGCACAGAAAGACAAACAGCACATATTCTCACTTATTTGTGGGATCTAAGAATCAAAACAGTTGAGCCCATGGAGGGGGCAGAAGGATGATTACCAAAGGCTGGGAAGGGTAGTGGGGGGCTGGAGGGGAGGTGGGGATGGTTAATGGATACAGAAAAAAACACAACAGAAAAATGAATAAGACTTGCTATTTGATAGCACAACAGGGTGACTATAGTCAATAATAATGTAATTGTTCATTTAAAAGTAACTAAAAGAGTATAATTGGATTATTTGCAACAAATCATAAATGCTTCAGAGGATGGATCCCCTATTCTCCATGATGTGATTATTTTACACTGCATACCTATATCAAAACATTTCACGTACCCCATAAATATATACACCTACTATGTACCCATAAAAATTAAAAAGTAAAAGTAAAAAGTAAAAAAGAAAAAAATTCAAAAATACTTTTTTAAAAAAAGATTATATTTGTCAATGTTAGAAAAATCATCCTGGTTACTTTATCAGATAAAATAATGGAAGTCATTGTGAGAAGAATATCATTTATTGTTATAGAGTTGCCTTGTATGGTTGTACAGGTTGTGCACTGAACAACTTCAAGGGGTGACACTCATATTAAAAATCAACGTGTATTTATTATGGCAAGATTCAGATGGAAATGAGGTGTCCCTAGGAAGTAACAATTTTTTTCTTTCTTTTTTTTTTTTTTTTTTTTTTTTTTTTTGAGACTGAGTCTTGCTCTGTTGCCAGGCTGGAGTGCAGTAGCACAATCTCGGCTCACTGCAACTTCCACCTCCTGGTTCAAGCAATTCTCATGCCTCAGCCTCCCGGGTAGCTGGGATTACAGGCACACGCCACTATGCCCAGCTAATTTTTGTATATTCAGTAGAGACAGGGTTTCACTATGTTGGCCAGGATGGTCTCGATCTCCTGACCTCGTGATCTACCCGCCTCAGACTCCCAAAGTGCTGGGATTACAGGCATGAGCCACCATGCCCGGCCAGTAACAGATTTTTTCTATTTCACATAAATACCCACTTGAATCAGGGTATGATATGTGTGCCCATTGAAATAGAACAAAACAATAGCAAATAAAGAAAATATTTTAATTTCCTCCCATTACATATACACTTAGCAACAAAGTGAGTGACCTAAACAGTGCAAATATTGATCACTCCTTTTTTAGGATTCCACCGAATCCTTTAATGTCTTACAGCACTGGACACACTATACTTTATGGATGAAATTATACATCTATCTGTCTTTTCCTACAAGACTATAAATAACTTGAGGGCAAAGATCTTGTCTTCCTCAGCTGTACATCTTCAGAAGCTAACAACAGAAAGCAACAATTACAATATTTAAGGTTTCCTAAACTAAGGACTTGACTTTCTCATTTAACAGGTGCTTTTCCATGTGGCCATTATAATTAATTAAAAAAAACCAAATAACTAAGTAATGACTGCAGGGATCTGTGTTAAACACTTTACACACATTAGTCTCATTTACATCTCACAATAGCACTATAACGTAAGTACTTTATTTTGGTGTTAAGGTAACAGGAACTGAGAAATATTAAGCAGTCTGTCCAATATCACACAGCTAATAAGTATCAGGTCAAGATCTTGAACCTGGGTCATTTGACTACAACGGTCATTCTCTTATTACATCATGTTCCTCAGTAACAAAAATTAGATCATAAGGTATGGATTCTATGGAAAGAGGAGCTGGAATTAGAGGGAGAGAAAGAGAGGGTGAGTGCAAGAGTGACGGAGGGAGGGGGGAGAGAAGAAGTACAGAGGTCTAAACAAAAAGAACCAACAATTGAAAATAAACGAAAAGCAAAAATAATAGTTTCTGACCTATTGATTGGGTTTCTCCTAAAAAAATTTTTAAATAGACGTTGTCTGTCAACAACAGCTATGGTCATCAAATAACGTAATCAATGCCTTTCACTTAATTGTTCAGTATTGCTCCTGGTTCTTTATGTAGCCATCAGCTTCTTTAGGTGCATGTGTATGTTTGGTGGTTGTTATTATAAAACGAGAGGATCTACAAACAAGGTATCAGCCTTTGAGACTGCCTTCAATTTTCCAGCTTGGACCTTATACATCACTGGTAAAGAGCAGTGGGGCAAAAGTGAGAGTGCAACACGAATGTCCAGGGTTATTATAAAAACATAGACCCCGACCTTCATCCCCGAAGACCCATTATCTGCATATCTGTAGTGGAACTAAGGGCTGGCAATTTTTAACAAATAGTCTAGCTGACAATGATGTAGATCATCTTCTGGTCACACTTTTGACATCCTATTTTAGAGAAAAGAGAATAGCCAGTCATTCTCATTTCTAACTCAGTGCTTATACCTCTCAACAGGACCATGGAATACAAATTAGAAAACAAAAAGATTAAGAGGGAAGGATGATAAGGTGAAATGGGCCAAAGAAGAAGAGAACATGTCATAGGGTAACATTATCACATTTTCAACCAGGAGGTAACTGCTTCTTTTCCCTAACCATGTTTCTACCATATCACCAGTGCTCAGGATTGCAAATCAGAAGTAAAACTCCATATTTAGAATAGCAGTTGGCAGAAAATTACCAAGAAAAATCTGTAATTTTAAGGAAAGTATTCAATTAATGCTTCAAATTATGTGTTACAAAACATAGCCCTACATCATCTCATAGGGCCAGATTTTTCTCATAAGGCCAATGCTCTTTTTTTTAACCATTTTCCAAGAAGTAATAGAAAAAAAAACAAAGCCAAGTAAAAACCAACTTGGAATACAAGAGTGTGTGGGAAGGGGAGGCATGCAGATGGCAAACATCATTCATTCATTCAACAAATACGTGAGTGCCTACTACATGCCAGGCATTGCTCATTCACAAGCAGTTTAGCCTTGATAGGGAGCCAATCACTAAACTGAAAATTCGGATTATGGAAGTGAGTCAAATGTTAACAGCCTAATTTTAGAGGCAAGGTAAATTGAAGATAAGCAGTTACACTACCCCAGTGACTAGTAACTCAGTCACCCAGATTATTACACACAAATGAGGTAAAATCGTAGGTGGGGAAATTGCCTTTTCAGACTTGATCTTTACTTGAATCTTTGGGAAAGAGGAGGGTGAGGTCTTCTTGGCCCAAACAAGAAGGAGCAAGCTGCAAGTGAAGTTCCTTGGAAGGCAACAGATGGGAAAAGGAAGGGACAAATTGAAGCAGCATGAGTCAAACCATTATCTACCCATCTTCTCAGCCATTTTAAACTCTCAATGGGTCATATTTTTAACAAATTCTAATTCTGACAAAATGATAAAGAAAATACCATAAAAACAATATGCCCACACCATGTTTATATGTTAAAACATCCACAGACTTTGTTTAAAAAATCAGAATCCAGTTTAATAGCTGTCACATTGGATTTGCATTATTTAATTTTACTTTGAAAGTAAGTCGGCTTTCTAAAATGTATGTCAAGAGTGGCAGTGTTTCTAATTTCTCCTCTTGCTTCTTTAGCAAGAGACTTCAGAGTTAAGATGTCAAAGGATGCTGGACAGTGGAAAACCACCAAAACTGCACACTTTGATTTTGCAATCTGCATCAGCTCTAATCATTGTAAGCTAAGAAACATCTGTAACAGTGGTAGATGGGATAAAAATAAGTTTTAAGAGGCTAGTTTAAAGTTGGATTACAATAATCACATAGCTCAGTTTCTTTGCATAATCTATAACCATCACTGGCATGATAGTGAACAGAATTAGAAGATTTGAAAATGAAGGCAGCCCACTTTGGCAGTATTGGCAGCCCAATACTTTAGAGAAGTTTCAAGGAATGAATTAAAGAAAAAGTTAAATGTAGAATATGTTTTTTCCTGTACACTATACTTATTTCATGGCTTTGTGAATTAACACCTATAGGGCAATTGCGTGTTGAGTTACTAACTCAGTCTCATCTTGATTATTTTCAGCCAAACGGGTGGTGAAGCAAAGATGTAATACGTGGGCAAAAACCCCTTTTACATCTCATCCTTTTATCTAAATATTGACAAACAAAAAATGTTGGGGGTGTGGAATACAGATCTTTTTTCTTCCCATAAAGTTGACATGAAACTACATGCACCAGAAATAGCTTCAGGGTGGTAAAACTTACTACTAAACTTCAGGAGTTTAAGGAGGGCCTGCCTGAAGTGACAACAGGCCCATTTGTCATTTCAGCTTTGTCCAAGTAATATATCACGTGATTCATGAACTCATGGCAGCTTCTAAACTCCTATTTCTATTTTAAATATTCTCTATTTGCCTATTTCCCCTTCATCAGTAGCAACTTAAACCTCTTGTTGAAAAACAGATTACAAGTAATTTGTTACAATTCTTGTGATAAATAGCAAAAAAAAAAAAAAAAAAAAAAAAATCCCAAAGGGGAAAGTCATCCCAAAGGGGAAAGTCCTCCCAAATATGTAGTCAAAATATTGCCATTCTGAAAGCTATGGTTCAATGACAGTGAGCTTAAAACAGTGTTTCCCCAAATGTAGTCCATTGAAATACCATGACCTTCATGGATTTATCTGCAGTGCCTGTTAAAAATGCAGAACCTTAGCACCTTCAATCACATTCTCCAGCACAGGCCTGGAAATCTGCATTTTGACAACTTGACCAGGTGATTATTATGCACACATTTGAAGAACAGGGGCTTAAGGTATAATATTACAAGGAACTAAAGAACAGGAGTACAATAACATCCACAGAAAAATTACAAACATTTTGACATTGAGAAGGCAACAAAGTTTCTGGTCTTCTGTCAAGGAGTTATTCTGCCCATAGACTAGATTAAGCCCAGTCCAGTCATTTACTTCTATTTCTCTCCAGACATAAAATACATTTTCAAATGGCCACGAGAAAATAAATCCAAGAATAAATTAAGTGTGGGTGTGTTAGCTGGCAATCTGTTTAAGGTGATGGACTGCCATTCAAATGTTATGCTTCAATTATCAACAAAGTAGAAATGACTAAACGAGAAGCAGTAAGACTAAAACTTAAATGAAAATTTGTTGAACGAAATGCCTCTGAATACTATTCTCAGATGTGGTCATTCCTTTGATATATTTATGAAGTAATAATATTGCTAATTACACACAGAGATCTTAGAGCAGCTTTTACGATTGTCAACCTTTTTGCTACCCGTGTACTAAGCTGGTTGAGGTATGAGGTAGGAGTTAAGATTCAGTCTTTTTCCCTGCGTAACCAACAGACCCAGCACTATTTATTGGGAATACTGCCTTTAGCCCTTGCATTGCAGTAAAAACTTTGCATTAATCAAGTGGTCACATAAAAGTGTAAGTCTGTTTCTGGACTTCCATTTGTCTATTAGTCCATTAATCTATCATTTAAGCTTGCATCTATACCATGCCAATACCAAACTGTCTTAATTATAATATTTTTATATTAATTGTAATATCAGGCAGTCTAAGTCCCGGAACTTTGTTCAATATCTTCAGGATTATACTGGCAGTTACTTTATTTCCACACCTCAAAGATGTCACCTAATATCTTATGGTTCGTCTCTGTTTTGTTGAGAAATCCACCCTTGGTCTTTTGCTTTTCAATATATTTTATTGGCTACTGAAAATACTCAGCCATTATATTTTCAAATATTACTTTTGCCCTATTCCCTCTCTCTTCCCAATGCTTTTTATCATACCCCAGATATTCCTTATCTTTTTATTCTATATTTTATTTCCTTATTTGTCTTTTGTGTTTCAGTCTGGATATTTTCTATAGACCTATTATTTTTCAGTTCAGTAATTCCCTCTTTAACTGTTTTCAAACCACAGTAAAACCATCTACTGAGTTCTTAATTTCTTGTGTTTTTCAGTTTAAAATTTTCCATTTGATTATTTTGTATATATCTGGTTTCCCAGTAAAATCCTCCATCTTAGCATCTATTTTCTTGAACGTATTACTCTTAGTTATTTTAAGATCGATATCCAATACTTGTGGATCATTTGTTTCTTGATCTTATTTTTGTTACACTCATATTCTATAAGCTACTGAATATTTATGATTCAGTCAACCTTTGACTGAATGCCAGACTTTTTTGTGACAAATTATGGAAGACCTAGATCTACCTCCACAGATGACCCACTTTATTCTCTGGCAGGCCGAGAAAGTAGGACAGATACCCTCTATTACATTTTAAAAAATGAATTGATTTCATTCTTTGTAAGGTTAGTCTACCTCTTGTTCACCCCCACTCTAAGGCTCCCAACTTAAAGTCAAGGGTATTTATTAGGGCCCTTTTAATTTGGTCTTTCTGTTCTCCTTGTTTGTTTGATTGTTTGTTTGTTTGTTTGTTTCCTCTTATGAGACTGCCAATATCTCTGTCCTGTTTTTCAGGTTTTTATGTTTGCTTCTCAGGCTGTTGCCCTGCATGAATCAAGAATTTGGCTAGTGCCTCATGATGAAGGCATTGGCTCTCAGGCATACTTCTTCTCTAGGCTTTCTCTCAAGGAAATTGGCTTCTCAAAATCAACTTATTTTGTCCCAAAATCCAGTCTTTATACCCCAAGTCCTTTGAGGTTGACAAAGCTCGGCTGGATTATTGGCCTCTTCACTGCTTGGCTACTTCCCATATCCCTATCACTCCCCTCTAACCTACCTAGATGCAGCTAACTAATAGACTGAGGGAAAACGTGGCTTGCAGAATATGGGCTTATTCCTTTTTTTTTCTCTGTTTTTTTTTTTTGAAGACAGGATCTTACTCTGTCACCCAGGCTGGAGTGCAGTGGAACCATGGTGCCATCTCAGCTCACTGTAGCCTCAACCTCCTGGTTTCAGGTGATCCTCACACGTTAGCCCCCTTCCCCAAGTAGCTGGGACTACAAGCTCACACCATTAAGCTCAGCTAATTTTTTGTATTTTTAGTAGAGATGGGGTTTTACCATGTTGTCCAGGCCTGGTCTCGAACTCCTGGGCTCAAACAATTCATCTGCCTTGGATTCCCAAAGTGCTGGGATTATAGGCATGAGCCACCACGCCCGGCTTGGCTTATTTCTCTTCTGAGATCTTAGTCCCTCAAGTCCCAGTTTACTCATCAGCTTTTCATTCCTTTAGACATTTAAAAAAATTAATTTAATATGTGTTTCCTAAATTGTTCTTAGGAAAAGTAAATACACTGCTATTAGTCGCTTTAGCATACTTCAGTTCCTAACCTGGCCAAACTATAATCATCCCTATCCTTCCTCTCCACCCACCATTCATCACATGGCTGCTCAAACATGTACTGTTTTTTTCAAGCCACCTACCCGACTTACTACTTCTCTTTTGAGGACACAATTCAGACTCACACTTCACTGGAAAAAACAAAAGGGGAGGATTAGATGTAGTCTTTCAATTTTCCTTCCCTGTATCTCACAATTTAAAAAATATATTTATAATTTAATAATGTACTCATATTTAAGTTCTTCCTCTATTATCTTAGAAGTAAAAGCATCCTTACACTCCTCTCTAAATCTCACTTCCCTCGGATATTCCTTATTTTTTAATCCCCAGCCTCAAATTTAATCTGTAAATATTGGTTTTGCCTTAGTTACTTTCTCTCTTTATTATATTTGTTTATAAATATAAACAAATATTGGGCATCCTAAAAAAAATGAACAAAATTTCATTAATTCTTACAATTCTTCCAGATCTTTTCTCTCCTACATCAAAGATTTTGGAAAAATAAATATAGTCTACACTTACTGCTTCTAAATCTCATTATTCCATAAGTTTCCAACCTACTGTCCTCTGCCTTCTTCTGTTACCCTAATCAGTTAATTCTCTCAAACATAACGTCAATGCCAAATTCAGTGAGCTTTTTCTCACTTTACTTGACACATATGCAACATCCTTGGTGCAATTATCTTTCTTTTGTGTCTAATATATCATTATTTTGTGATTTCCTACCTACCTCTCTAAATAGTTCCTCTATATCTTTCACTAGCTTTCTCCACCTCAACTCATCACTAAACTGTGGACTTTCTTCTTACAAATCTCTTATTAGCATTCTTCAAAAGGAAGTGAGGCCTTTAAACACTGTATTGCTCATGTAGCAAAACCAAGTTGCAAAGGAGTGATCACAGTTATTTATATAGTCTTGAAAACACTCAATATGCACCCCTCATATCACATGGCACACATTAATCGTGTAGTCTAGTTAATCTCAGATCGTTTAAAGTCGATTATCTTCAAGGTTTAAACGGCAGCTACAATGCATTCCCTCATTTCCTCAAGGCTACAAGGGGGAAGTAGTATAAATATGACAAATATGAGGTTCTGGATTATACGTTAATATATAATCTATTCTTAAGTAATATATTTTGAAATAGTTCAATCCTGTTTAGTTACTCTGAATCAATTCTGGATTTTCTTTAACCCTCCTTTGGTTCTGCCTTGCACATAAATGTCAGTGTCTCCCTAATCTACATCTGTGAGCCCTACCTCCATTCTGAGATCTTAAATCTGCTCTCAAATGCCTCAGAAATACCTTGAATACCTTAAAGATACCTCAAACTCAATATTTACAAAGCAAACTTATTTTCATCATTCTTTTCCTAAATGCAAGACAAAAATTAATACAAAACAAAAAAACTAAAATAAAAACGTGTTATTTTTCCTCACTTTCTTTCCTATTTTATTTAATGATGTCATCTTTTCTAACTGTCTGGGCTAGAAACACGAGAGTTATTGTCTTTTCTTCATAATTCAAATATCCAATCTGTCTCTAAGTTTTAGCTTTTCACTTGTAAAATGATGTATATAGATATCTGACTCCTTCATTTCATTCAAAATAATTGCCCCAATTCAACTAAGCACCACCTCTCACATAGACTATTACCATAATCTCTTAGTTGCTTATTCTCAAGACACCTTCTATAATGCAACCACAACTATCCTTCTGAAACACACTTTTGACCTTCACTGCCTACCAAGTCAGTCCTAAATACGGTGAGAAAGACTTAAAGGCTCCCTCCCCACCCCCCATCAATCCCAAGGTTCTCCTTCTAGTCAGTGACCCTTCTCAGCCATTCACTGGAACATCACTCTATGGCAAAGAGGCATCTTTGGAATCCACACATTTCAAACATTCCACACAGGCATATTGATGGCAGAAATATTCATTCTAACAGAACTTTGCTGTACTTTTAGTTGTACATGTTGTTATGTTTTCTTTTGACGTTTTAGCTGATAGCTAAAGTTTATTCAAGTTGTTGTTCTTGTCCTAAGAATATCCAAGATATGAGTCCAAAGACGGTACAGTTCAGAAATACGGGGAATGAGATGTTCTCTCCATTCTTTCCTTATCTAGTCCCCACTTCTCTAGTCAACTAGTTGTTTTGTTTTCCTATTGGGTGAAACTGGCAACTTTAAATCAAGTTCCCCAGAGGTTTTATCTATAGATAGCTGCATAAAATAAAAATAATTCCACATAAAGCTTCAACCTGCTGATTAGGTATTATTATTTCCAACAGAGGTGAAGAAATTGAGACTCAGAGGCATTTAGTGAGTTGAGCAAGTTCATTCAGAGTTGGGGTTTTAACCCAGTCTTTCTGAAACCAGAGTTCTTGCTCAGTCAGATATTCCAGTACTAATAACTTCTACCTCTTTTTGTCTCTATGAAACTGTAAACTCCATGATAGCAGTGAGCACAACCTTCCTATTCACTCCTGCGTCCAAGAGTCTCACACAAAGTCTGAGACATAGGAACATGATACACATTACTAAAAGAAAGGATGACGGACTGACCCTGACCGATGCTGTGGAAGAGGTCACCTTTATCATAGGCACAAGTCTCCACTCAAACTTCATTTTACTCTTCGGTAATAAGTCTCAACCCTTCTGGTGTTTGCCCCCAACTCGTTTATTTGGATTGTAATATAAATCAATGTAAGTCATTTCTTCCAAGTATATTTGTAACTAACCTTTATTTCTAAGTATTAATTTTATATTAAAAAAACCTGAACCTCAGCTTACCTCCCTTCATAATAACTCCAAGGAATAGGCAGAGTGCCACAGGACTTGTTTACGCGTAGCAGCCCCTGCTCCCTCCAGAAAGAGATCAAAATTATAATCATTATGGCTATAGATGCTGAAAGACAATTCCTGGGAATTGCTGGGAGTGCAGAAGCTGCAAAAGTTAGTGAAGAATCCAATGTGGTTTAGTAAACAGAACTTGAGCTGTAATTCTGTGGGGAGAAAGGAGTAAAGATTTTACAACAACTTGAGCATTGTCTAGGAACTCAAATATGGAATGCCTTTCCCTCATTTGAAATTACAATGCAGTTTTATTAACACTATGTTGAAATCCCTTCATTAGGCAGTCTCCAAGTTAAGTTGTACATTTTATTTCCTTTTTTCTCATAGGCTGAATATGTATAATAGTGCTTTCTAAAGTCACATTTCCTTTTGTAAGGGAGTGTAAGGGAGCATGACACTATCAGAAAGTGCCATCAGCCAAATGGATGTCAGGAAGACAGCACAATAGTATCCACTCATGATCAACTTGGTACATTTTGTACTAGCAATTGATTTAGTACATTAATGAATAGCTAACTGAGAGTTGGTATACAATAAAAATGATTTATTGCAAAGATGTTGATATTCATGGGAAAATGAGGAGAAATATATGCCAAAACAACACAAAGAGGACTAAATGTAGATCTAAAACAGAATTGAAAGTGTCGTTGTTGCCTGCAGTGTCATTTTACTTAAACTTCTGTGATATCTTCTTGAAGGGAAATAAAAATATCTTTGGAATCTGTATCTATGCTTGGAATGTTTTAAATGCTTAGAATGTATGGATGTTTCTTGGAATCTTTCTAGATTGGATAGAAAGAGTAATTCTCCAGAAATTCATATATACCATGATAAAACATATTAATTTATTCATATTATTCAATTTAGCTATGTGGATTTAAGTATGCATTAATTCCACTTACTGTAGGCAAGAAAAATTATTCTTTTTCATTAAAAAGAGATTCTTAACCTTAATGCTATTGGCATTTTGGGCCAGGTAACTCTTTGCTCTATGGTGTTGTCCCTGACTTCTAGCCGCTAGATGCCAATAGAAATACCCAATTTTGACAAAAATGTCTCTAGAATATTGCCCAGTGTGCACCAGGAGGCAAAATTGTTTCCCAGTTTAGAACCACTGCACTAAAGCAAGACATAATTCTTGATATTTATTCACTAGCATAAATCATAAAAAATAGCTAAGTTCCCTAAATAATATATAGGACAGATTATGTCAATCTCACTTTAAACATTTTTCTTATGATTTTCTTTTCCAAAATTGAAATGCACCCCCTACCCATTCCATATATTAAAAGGCTACCTAAGTTATAAAGCCCATCTCAACCTACATTCAAGCTGTAAAGTCTTCTCTTATTGGCAACATTTTCCCAAGGGGTTATTTAAGCCCATTTCATCTTCCCATCTACCACACACACTGCTCACAGGCAAAGCTGCTGCACAAGTAAACATCGAAGTGAGGCAAGTTTGAGTTCCAGCCCCAAAACATAACAGCTCTGTGATTCTGGACTATGTTAACTAAACTTTAACCAAACGTCTTACACCGGGGCCTGTTGTGGGGTGGGAGGAGGTGGGAGGGATAGCATTAGGAGATATACCTAATGTAAATGACGAGTTAACGGGTGCAGCACACCAACATGGCACATGGATACATATGTAACAAACCTGCACATTGTGCACAAGTACCCTAGAACTTAAACTATAATAAAAATATATATATATAAATAAATAAAAATAAACAGAAATAAAAATAAAAAAATTAAAATAAAGACAGTACGTATCTCATAGTATCACTGGAATGAATACATAAAGGATGTATAATGTAAAGTCCTAAGAACTTTGCTTAGATTTTTGTTTATTTAAGAAACACTTATATTGTGCATACTGTGCCATAATTTCATTTAAGCTTCATAAATAATAGTAGGATTATTACTCCCATTTAACAGTTGAAGAAACTGAGACATAAAACAGCCAAGTAACTTGTCCAAGTTCACACAGTTAATAAGTAGCAGAAGGGAGATTTGAACCCAAGCAAGCCAGTTCCAGAGTCCTTGATTAAACCACTAAACAATGCTTCCTCTTTGTTATAAATTACACACTCCATAAAGTTATCCACAGTAGATATTATCATTATTTTTCTTGTAATTTTCAAGGTACTAAATAAGTACTAACTACATAGCACATACTCAGCAATTATTGATGTGGACATTAGTCAAGCCTTGCTGGAATACGAGCTGTGTTATATTTCTTTAATATTCCATTTCAGAGTTAAAATCTCAACGTTGTCATTTTGTTTTGCATCTAGAGATTTGAATTATTCTTATACATCAACTAAAAAATAGTTTTGTCTGGAATTTTATCTAAATTATTTCATTAAAATATATTGATATATTAAGTGAGGAGTGAGAATGAAAAAGTACATCCAAGAAGCCAGTAAAATTTACACAGACCCTCAGACCACAGCTCAGCTAAGTTTAATCCACGATTTCAGTCTCTACATTACCTAATTTTTATTTTTAAGAAAGATTTTATAATATTAAGATATACTGGCCGGGCGCAGTGGCTCACGCTTGTAATCCCAGCACTTTGGGAGGCCGAGGCGGGCGGATCACGAGGTCAGGTGATCGAGACCACAGTGAAACCCCGTCTCTACTAAAAATACAAAAAATTAGCCAGGCGTGGTGGCGGGCGCCTGTAGTCCCAGCTACTCGGAGAGGTTGAGGCAAGAGAATGGCATGAACCTGGGAGGCAGAGCTTGCAGTGAGCCGAGACTGCGCCACTGCACTCCAGCCTGGGCGACAGAGCAAGACTCCGTCTCAAAAAAAAAAAAAATAAATAATAATAATAATAATAATATTAAGATATACTAAAATAACATATAGTAAACATTTTCACATAAATGTTTAAATTTTTAGAGCAGCAGAGGTATTCTTTTAGACATAAAACCTTTAAGAACATACTTGTCTTTGGTAATTTAAGAAACATTTAGCCTCTGTTTAAATTTAGTTCCATTAGATTTTAATCACATACTTTCTCTACAGAAGTGGCATATGGTTTTCGATCAATTGGCATTATTGAAATATCATAGAATAGTATTCACTGTGTTCATCCGACCTAAAACACATGAATACACACGTACACAAACAAAAAAAATCTAATATAGAGACGAAAAGGATTAACTGTATTCATAAAACCACTTAATAACTTTGTAAACTACCTGACATTCTAAGCAGATGAGGAAGGAACAACAGTGCCTTACTAACACATTATATTTCTCCACTACACAGAAAAGACAAGATAAGAGATGTGAGAGAGACATGCGTTATGAAACACTTTACTCATCTTGAAATTATCTTCCACGAAAAGACCATTGGGAAATAATTTCATTATACTTAGAATTTTTAAAATCTTGGGTGGATACTCTAGAACATTCCAAAACCATTAATAAAGTAAAACTCATGTTCAGTCATAACCTGCAGACTGATGTTAAGGAAGTATTTATATCAGAAAAGATATATTTTAGGGTTGCTGGTCTATACTTTAGCTGGCTAAAGTATAGACCAACAGCAATGCCATTTATAAAAAATAAGATTTGAAACTCCATAATTAATGTAAAAAAGATTAATTAAATTCACTCAAAGGTGTTGTAAAATTTCCTGTGCATTCAACCTCAGAAAAATTCTAGTTAGTAGTGGATAGAAATAAGAGTCATTTATAATCTTTAAAAAGTGAAGTATAAAATTGTTTTCTAAAATTCTGTCTCACTGAAGCAAAAAAGGAAGCAATATCAAAAAATAAAGTAATAATCACACACTTTCATATATTTTACTCATTCATCCAATATCCCCTGAGATCTTACTACTATGCCAGACTCTTTTTTTTTTTTTTTTTTTGTGAGTAAGCCTCAGGCCTTAGTCTTAAAAAGTACATGATTATACTCCCATGTGACAAGTGTTACAAAGAAGTCTAGACAGCTGCTGAGGGAGCACAGGGAGTGAAATGTACCCAAGTGTTTTCGGAAAAGCGTTTAACAATGGAGATACCATTCTCCATTTTGTTCTCTCAAGCTGAGAAAGAAGGGTCCAATAATTTGCTCAACACAGAAATTCATAGTGGAAATTTCTTGTCTCTAAGGTGAAAAATTGAAAATTAGTCCAATGCACAGACTACCCAAAAGAATATTCTTGGTTCATACAAAGACAACATTGAAGAAATAGATGTCTTTTCATATTTGTGTTTGAAATAACTGTGATAATAATGGGTCACATTTATTGAGCACTTACTGTGTGTTAGGCATATAAGTACCTTGCATACGTCAGCTCATTCAATATCTCCCAAGATGGTGGAAGGCAGAGACAGGAGAAGCAATCTGCCCAAGGACACAGGAATCGTGAGTAGTCTGCCCTCTCCATTTTTCCTGGAGCTTCTGATCACCGTGAAACTCAAGAATAGCTACCAAACAGATCACTTATTTTCATATTGATTCCTACATGCTCTTGTTGCTAAAGAAGACTCTTAAAAGATTAAATACATAATGTTTCCCTAAATATCCAACACCCTGCCTCTCACCCCAACATTTACAAATAGGAAGATTGAGTTCTAAGCTCCTTTTTCCATGGGAACGATTAATACTTTGTACTGAGAGGTGGGACCTCTGAAGAGGATTAAGTAGGTCGCCCTACAGGTGAGAGGATTGAGGCTGCAACTTTGGAGAGATAAAGCTGAAGCAAAGAGGGTTACCCTTCCGGAAAATGTTATGCATTTGGGTTTTCTTTAGTTTCTACAAGTTTTAGAAGCCCGTGCTTCTTGTGCATTGTACACTGCATGGTGACTATAGGATGGCCATGGAGTCTGAACTCTAAACACCATCACCCGGAGAACAGGAGCAAGATCTCCCTGGTGTGCTGCGTGATCGCTGGGGAAGACTGCTCTGAAAGACATTTCAGTGCCTGCCAAAAAGTGGATGGCCAGAATCCATGAAGACAACATTTAACAGAAGGGTTGATGCCAGTGATGGCAAACAGCAAAGATTATGCAAGCCCTACTCCTAATTTGTAGGCAATTATAAACGCCTAGAATTCCTGTAGGACCTTGGAGTGAGGGAGATCACTGACAGTTCCCACACCTTCTCTAGGGAATGGGGCTCACAATCAAAATTAATGTGATTTGGAAAAATCATATAAGGGGAGATTTCATGGCGCTAAGCAAGAATATAGAGACTATCCACACCATTACACGGTGATGTGTTCACTTTGAGAAATTTTTCCACAGGACTGCAAAGACATCAAAAGCAACACAGCGTGATTTAAAAAGAACTGAGCATTTGCACATATTTAGAATATCTACTTTATGCATGAGCATACTGTCAAAATAAACTGTTGAAAAAACTTTCAGAGTTATTTCACGAATCTTATAAATGTTCGACATGCATCCCTCACATTACAAGGCCCACATCAGAACTGTTGCTGACTCATCCTAGACAACACATCTCCACTAAAGGAGTGGCGAAGGCACAGTGGGTTCCTTCTTTCCTCAAGGCCATAAGGCAGAACAAACTCAAGTTTTCACAAGTCCCCACAAGAAAGCATGTGGTCTAAAACATTTGAAAAAACTTTTTCATTCTGTTTGGAATCACCCTGGTTTTGTGCTTACATTCACTGACAATGCGTGAAAGGTGAAAGTTTAAACTTCCCTTTGGGAAAAAAGCCATATTTTCATTAGCAGCAAGGATTTACCTAAACTTCATACAGTGGAAACGTATTACACCACAAAGGTGCCACATCGGAACCAAAGCTCTTTGCAGGAGAGAATAAAACAATATTTTACCATGCTGCAGTGGTTAAAAGCAGGGTACCTAGAGTGATGCTGCCTGGGTTCTTAGATGGATCACAAATATAACACAATCAAATATCACACAGTCAAATATCACACAATCACCTATTAAGCTGAAAGAGAACTACATATTAAACTATTTATGGGAGGTATCTTTATATGTACGAGGGAAAGACTATATTTGTAAATGTGTGTGTGTGTGTGTGTGTGTGTAGTACATTTCAGGCATTAATCATTTAACATGAAGTGAGCACTGTGACTTTTGAAACAATAAAAATATATGTTCTTGTTTTCCCATAGCTTGTAATCTGCTATTTTCATGATTTTAGTATAAAATAATTTCAGAATTTAACATTGTAATTGTGGTATTAAGGTATTTGTGTTTATTTGTATCATTCTCATTGATAATGTAATGAGTCATGTAATTAAGCATCCTTTTATAAGAATTTCAAAAATAAACAGTATTAAGGTATTCATGATTATTTCATTTTACAAAAGTAAAATCAGCAAAAAACAAAAGTCTTAGAATTTTTGTTCCATCATGGATTTTTAAAGTCTTTGCTCTGCTCACAAGTCCTATAGATCACAGGGTAAGCAAACATAAACTAGAAGAAATTGTCTAGAGCTTGTCTTTCAAAATGTGGTTCATGGGTCAGCAATGTCTACATCAGTTGTATATTAGAAATTCGGAATCTACTCCCCAAACCTATAAAATCAAAATCTGCATTTTGAACAAGAACCCCCAGTGACTCATATGGACATTAAAATTTAAGAAGCACTGTTTGGGGAAGATTAGGTCCAGCCTTAGAATTGCAAATGGCACAACCCTTTAAAAATTAGAAACTTGATCCAAATCTTGCCAGGAAGTTATCAGAAACAGAATATCATTTACCTACAGACACAGATTTTTGAATATTAAGAGCTTAAGGTTATTAAGAAAATCTTAAAGAAGTATGTTAAGATATTAATAAGATCTTATAAAATTGGCTTGAATACAATGAGTTCATCATTTTCCCAAGCATATATATTTTTTATTAGAGTTTAATTGTGAGCATTAAACGCTGTTATCATCTGAATACTTAAGTAAAGTTAGATCCACCTGCAATCCTACACCTGTTCTTGGAAGCTCTAATGTTTATGATGCTAATTCTGTAAAGAAAAAGAGTTTACGTGTCTAATAAAGGGACTAGACGGGAAGAATCCTCAGTATACATATATCCATAATTAGGATAGTTCTAAAACTCTAATATTCTGTGGTATTTTATCATTTAAAAAACACTATGTCATTTCTTATCTAATCTCATCGCAGGGAGTGAAACATGGCTCTAATAGTTCTGAATTCTAAGGCCAGCCTCCGTTATCATTCAGTATCTGTGTTTTTCCCAACACTTTCTAAAAGAAGCAGAAATTCAGTAAGGTAGCTATTGCATTTGTGTCAGCTATTTCATTTGGTTATAAAATGAAGTTTGTGGCCAGAGTTGTGTTCTGTTTCTTACAGGCACAAAGAAAATTCTATGACCAATTGAAATACTACACTCACTGCAGCCATTCTGCAAACATATCTTCTGTTAAAAGAGGAAAGGGACAACTTAGAATATAGAGTTTAACATACATTAACCTAACATTTAGCACCCAACATGATGCTGACATGTAGCTTGTTACATATCACATCTACAACAACTTCCTGTGGGTTTAAAAGTAAGAGTTACATGCACACTTATGTTTATTGCAGCACTATTCACAATAGCAAAGAGTTGGAACCAACCCAAATGTCCAACAACGATAGACTGGATTAAGAAAATGTGGCACATATACACCATGGAATACTATGCAGCCATAAAAAATGATGAGTTCATGTCCTTTGTAGGGACATGGATGAAACTGGAAAACATCATTCTCAGTAAACTATCGCAAGGACAAAAAACCAAACACCGCATGTTCTCACTCATAGGTGGGAATTGAACAATGAGAACTCACGGACACAGGAAGGGGAACATCACACTCCGGGGACTGTTGTGGGGTGGGGGGAAGGGGAAGGGACAGCATTAGGAGATATACCTAATGCTAAATGACGAGTTAATGGGTGCAGCAAAACAACATGGCACATGGATACATATGTAACAAACCTGCACATTGTGCACACGTACCCTAAAACCTAAAGTATAATAATAAAAATAAATAAATAAATAAAGAGTTACATTAATATTGCCAAATTAATGCAAGCTACTTATTTCAAAGATAAAAATAGAGCAATGATTTTGAGTCAGGTGTAAATGTGAACTTCAGACTGCCTCTTCCTATGAACTATAAACATAAGAATGCAGAAGGAGTCATTACTAGAGCACTGGGTATAAATGCTACATTTGAGTAATACTGAAACTAGCAACCATGTCTGGGAAGGAACTGGCAGCTGTCTTATTCTTGGCTTGTCAATGCCCTCAAGTGAAAACAAGGAATAAAAGAGATGCTATAAATTAAAACGTCAGCTCTGACTCTTCAAAAGACAGTTTATTGGGTGTTGCTGATTTTATTCTGAGGTTTTAACAGTGCAGAAGCATATTTCTAAATGTAGGTAGTTAGGGTAGCATGATTTATCAAAGGACAAAATAAAAAATAGATATAAACTTAGTATTATCCTTTTTTATGAATATTTTACCAAGAATTAACTAGTTGATTTTTTATTTGTCTTGGTACCCTTGAGAAAGCCCTCACACACACAAGCAAGGCAGAAAACTCCAATAGTAATCCATCATTCTTCTTTACCAAGATGTAGAATTTTATGGAACTCTACCTTTATAAATAAATGCAGACAGTATGAACAACAGAAGAGGATGTAGAGTTCTGTGATCCTGGTCTTCACAGATCTTAGGACTTTTAAAAATAGTTCTTATAGTTCTATTCTTGTCTATGTTTAAAGAACAGCTATGTACAAACACCCCAAATTCAGCTATTTGGTAATTTGTATAGATCAAGCTCTCCAAGAAATATCATCAAAATTCCTCTCAGAAAAGTGATGGCTAATACCTGTGCCTTTTCTCACTAGAGTGTCCCACAACTTTTCAAAAATAAAGTGGTTGGTACTATACATCATCTATTCACTTTTCCATAGTAACTTTATCACTGTATTTATTTCTCTAAAACTCCTTCATGTTCTTTTTGTCTCTTCCTGACTGTGAACTCATTAAGGTGATATAAATGGTCGACAACAACTCCCTCCCCACACACACATGAAAGTAACAATTCAAAAAAAAAAAAACTCAATTACAAATGCTGAATAAAAATTCTAACAGAATGCCATAACACTGTCCTTTCTCCCACAGCAACTAATCTTCAGTGGCCATTCCTTTCATGGGTCCTTCACTTTAAAAAGGAAGCTTCCAAAATTAAGAGTCTAATCTGTGTTATGTACACTGTGGGGATCCAAAATCTAAATGTTCCTTGTCCCAGGAGATGAATTAATATCTCAGGTTCATTCTTTTAGTAACATTATCAATATCAATTCAAAGAGATCTAAAATGAAACTTTCAGCATTACATTTTTCCCTATTCTAATTATAATAAATAACCATTGCCAAAGTGCCTGGGCCTACCATGAGATGTTGCTAGAAAATCAGATCCACACCAGTTGAAAGAGACTCATGGAGTATAAAGTTTGAACTGCTGTTGGACTCATCTTAGGCACAATGACAGTCATTGTCTCTACACAACAGAATGCTGCATTGATTAAAAAAAAGGGGTGGGGGGATTGCTGCTGCTTTATCTAAGAGACAGTAACTGTATTTTTAAAAGTCAAATTAGCTCTGTCTTTTGCATGCCTGACAAGCTACTGACATAAAATTTAGTTGAATTAAGAATGGCTTTTCCAACACACAGCATGACCTCTTTGGTTGCAAAACCCATGCCTTTTCTTAAGAGTATGGTGGGTAACAGTGTCTAAATACAGCTTCTAATGAGGCTTCTCTTTCGCAGGGGCCTTTCTTTCAGTAAATTCTCATTTAAAATGGTGAAAATGAAAAGAATTGTAAAAAGCAAAATAAGAATAACTTCAGAAAAATATTAATAAAGGGATGATTACATGGGTTAAACTGAAGTCTGAGATAAAATTTAAAATGTAAATATCTGGTCAAAGCTAGTTTTGAAGAAATTGCCATTGCTCCCCTCACCTGTCATGAAAACCACTGCTCAGCCAAAACTCTTGCTGTTAGATTCTACCTAACAATCCTCTCCTTGCTTCAGACATTTACCAACTTCCTGGACTCTCCTCATTCACTGAAGGTATGAGCCTTAAGTTCACATTCTTTCTTTTCTCAGTATCTAACTCCTCCCTCTTTATTGGCATTTTCATTGCCATTTCAACAGGCTGAAGTCCTTCCTGTTCTTTGAAAAAAAAGAAAAACCTATTTTCCACATTCCTCTCCAATAAATTTCATATACTACAATCACAACATTTTGAAAAACGAAAATTCAGTTGTGTGACTTACTACTTAAATGCCATCAAATTCTTCCCATTGCATTAATGAAAAAATCTTAGCCCTAAGTCTTTGTCTTACCAGGGCTTATCATCCTAGTCTCATCTGCCCCTCCAGCCCCCACCTCTGTTATCTATTCTCTGGTAATATTGGGTCTGTTCTAGCTCCTCACAAGCATTCTGGTCTTTTTGCCTTGGAACATGCTGTTTTCTCTGCCTAGGATTTCTTCTTGCTGTCATAACCAAGATACTTTTCCTTTAGGTACCAGTTTAAATGTCATTTGGGCTGGGAACCCTACCTGTTTCCCGGACGATACATTGCAATCTCTGTTCTTTTTCCAAAACCTGTTTTGAGAGTTAAATTATCCATTCCCATTTTAACAATCTAAGATGTTAACAAATCTAAGACATTATTAAATCTAAGATGTTATCAAATCCATCATCATAATACTTTGTTGTAACCGTTATTATTTGTATTCCACTTGCATGAATTCCAACCCTTTAAATAATAAGATTCCACAAGGAAAATTGCCTTTTTTAAAAACATGGAGAAAGATACCGTCAACAAGTTAATTCAGCATTATCCTCAGGCTGTGGATCGCATCATTTCAGGCTGTCCTATACCAGTTTCTATGGCTATTCCATACAAAATAAACACACTCAAAGGCATAAGAACTAGAGAAAAACTACATTTTAAAAATTCCAAATGCATAATACTTCACAGAGGCAGCTTGTTTAAAGTCTTTACTCAGTATTCTTTTAGAAGCAAAATTAAGCAAAATTTCTTTGAATTCCCAAGATGTGTACGTCACAAGAAAGTCATTTTGTCTGACTCCAAGTGATCTCAGCTAATTTAAAGCCAAGGTAAAATGCTGTTCTGACAGATAGCATCAGAGAACTGTTCAAAATGTTATCATTCAAAGATCTAGACAAACATAACCACATTTGAAGAAGGCAGAACCTCTGATTTGTCAAGGAACTCAAGCAATTAAAGGGTGAAGCATAATTATACGTTTAACAGCAAAGAAAATAAGGGCACTTATGCATGTCACCAAAGGCCCCCTTTGTCACTTTGGCTAATTTAAGGCCCAGGTAAAATGCTAATCTGACAGATAGCATCAGAGAACTGTTCGAAATGTTATTATTCAAAGATCTAGACAAACATACCCACATTTGAAGAAGGCAGAACCTCCGATTTGTCAAGGAACTCAAGCAATTAAAGGCTAGACCATAATTACACGTTTAATAGCAAAGAAAAAAAGGGCACTTACGCATGTCACCAAAGGCCCCCTTTGTCACTTTGGTGGCACGTAACACCACTACCGTAAACTTGTGGGAATACTGGTGCTCCACCTGGAAATAAAATGACAGTAAATTTAAAATAAGCTTCCAACATAGAACCTCATTTTTTCCTTGAGATTAATTTAAAATATTCTACTTAAAAACAAGTAGCATGCATACCAGAAACATTCTTTGATGTAAGGCTGCTTCTTTTTTGACTCTCTTCTCTCTCATCACAGAATCATTGAGTTTCGACTGTGCCTTAAAATGTCACTACAGCTTGACTATAAGCACTTCTTTGCAGTCCAGTTTATCAAGCACTTGGTAAAAAATGTAAATCAGGACTGCAGGTATTCTAGGAGCACAATCAGGCTTTGTACTTGTTTACTAGGAAGCCCTGGTTTATAAAGGTGAACTCAGAGCAAGACATTCTAGATTCATTTGTTGTTGTTGCTGTTCACTGAAGCAATCAATCAAAAGTCTTTTCTGCATGACATTTCCAGGACAGCTTTCAAAACTCTATGGACCCAAGGCAATAACCAGCAAACAAATTGCACTAATTATAATGCATTTGTTAGAAATCATATGCAAGAATATTAAGATTTGTTATTAGCCTAACACCTTGCGTAAACATAATAAACATTAACAGGTAGAGGACTTCATTAGACACTTCACCTAAATGGGAAACAGTTATCAAACAATTCTACTCACTAAAGCAGAATGAGGAAGCAGGAACTCACATAGTTCTTGGGGCAACTGAAAAGGTTACAAAGTCTTTATCTAAAACTCAAACATTTCTTGTTTTAATCTTAGGAGAGGTCACTTCCCTTAATTTTAGTAGGCTTGCTTAACTGGTTGAAAAGTTCATAATTGATTAAAAAGAGGCTCAGATACTGACAATACTGAAAAGTGAGCAGTGACAGTCTAAATGCAAGGAGGCAAAAAAAATTGTCAAAAGTGTAGACAGATTGATAAGGACCAGCAGTAGTAGAATATAGGGACAAAAATTAGACAGCACTCAATAGCTTCTGTAGAAATCACTCCATCAATAATATAATTAATATTTCAATTTATAATACAGCATCAAAGAGGTGAAGACATGAATAATGAGCATACCTTGTTTAAAAAGGCAGAGAAGCATAAAAATCTTTCAAAATAATGCTGATTCAACTTTATTTAAAAAAAGAAATACCTTCAACATCCAAGAGTTCTGAGTAGCCAAAGTTTTATTATACATAAATGAAATGATCAATCACAAAAATATTTGAAACTAAATGAAATTGACAGTACACCTTGTCAAAATTTGAATGATGCCTTGAAAGCAGTACTGAATGGGAAATTTATAGCACTGAATGCATTTACTAAAAAAGAAGAAAGAACTAAAATCAATAATCTAAGTTACCACCTTAGGATACTGGAAAAAAAAGAGCAAATTAAATCCAAGGTAAACAAAAACAAATAGTAAAAAGTAGAACAGAAATCAATAAAATTGGAAACAGGAAATAGAGAAAATCAATGCAACCAAAATTTGGTTCTTTGAAAAAATCATTAAGATCAATGAGCCATTAGCCATGCTAAGAAAAAAAAAAAAAGGATGAGAGAGAGAGAACAAAACTACTAATACCAGAAATGATAAGGGACATTATGACAGATCGCATGGACATTTAAAGGATAACAGAAGAAATACTACAAACAACTCTATGCTCACGAATTTGATAACCTAGATGAAATGGATCGATTTCTTAAAAGACAGAATCTACCAAAATTTACATAAGAAGAAATAGACAATCTAAATAGGCCCACATCTATTAAAGAAATTGAATCAATAATTAATAACCTTACAAAACAGAAAGCACCATGTTCACATGGGTTCACTGTTAAATTCTACCAAACATTTAAGAGGAAACTATATCAATTCTCTACAATCTCTTCCAGAGGATAAAAGCAGAGGGAATGCTTCTTAAATCTTTCTCAGAGGCCACCATTACCCTAATTCCAAAACCAGACAAAGTCATTACAAGAAAAGAAAACTACAGGCCAATATTTCTCATGAACATACATGTCAAAGTTCTCAATAGAATATTAGCAAATCAAGTCCAACAACATATAAAAAGAATTAGATACCAGACCGGGCCCAATGGCTCACGCCTGTAATCTCAGCACTTTGGGAGGTGGAGGCAGGTGGATCACCTGAGGTCAGGAGTTTGAGACCAGCCTGGCTAACATGGTGAAACCCTATCTCTACTAAAAATACAAAAAAATTAGCTGGGCATGGTGGTGTGTGCCTGTAATCCCAGCTACTTGGGAGGCTGAAGCAAGAGAATCGCTTGAACCCTGGCAGCAGCGGTTGCAGTGAGCAAGATAGCGCCATTGCACTCCAGCGGGACTCTGTCTCAAAAAAAAAAAAAAAAAAAAAAAAAAAAAACAAAAACAGAATTATACACCATGACCAAGAAGGGTTTATGTCAGATACACAAAGCTGGTTCAGCATTCAAAAGTCTATTAATTTAATCCATCATATCAACAAACTAAACAAGAAAAATCACATGATCATATCAACAGATGAATAAAAAGCATTTGACAAAATTTAGCATCCATCTATAATAATAAAAAATTTCAGCGAGCTAGAAATAGAAGGGAGTTTTATCAACTTGATAAAGGATGTCTACAAAAAACCTATAATTAATGTCATATTTAATGATGACAAAATGGAAGTTTCCCCAAAAACATCAGGAGCAAGGCAAGGAGGTTCCCTGTCATCACCCTTTTCAACATTGTACTAGAAGTCCTATTTAATGCAATAAGATAAGAAAAGGAAATAAAAGGCATATAGATTGAGAATGAAGAAATAAAACTTTGTTTACAGATAACATGAATGTCTATGTAGAAAACCCAATATAAGCAATTAAAAAAAAACTCCTGGAACTAATTATGTGACTATAACAAGATTTCAGGAGATAAGATTAATATACGAAAGTCAATTGCTTTTCTACATACCAGAAATGAACAAGTAGACTTTGAAATTAAAAACACAATACTACTTAATTAGCACTCCCCAAAATGAAATAGTTATAAATCTAACAATGTATGTAGAAGATCTATATGAGGAAGAATACAAAATTCATATGAAATAAATCAAGGAAGAACTAAATAAATGGAGAGATATTCCATATTCATGGATGGGAAGACTCAATAATGTAAAGATGTCATTTCTTTCCAATGTGATCTATAGATTCAACAAAGTACCAATAAAAATCACAAATATTCTGTGAAAATGAGAAACTGATTCTAAAATTCATATGAAGAGGCAAGAGACCCAGAATAGTAAACACAAAATTGAAGGAGAAGACAAAAGTTAGAGGACTGATGCTATGCAACTTCAAGATTACTATAAAGCTACAGTAATCAAGACAGTGTGATACTGGCAATAAATAAAAAAAATACAAACAAACAAACAAACCAGATCAGTGGAACAGAATACAGAAGCACATAAATAAAGTCAACTGATCTTTGACAAAGGAGAAAAGACAATAAAATGAAGCAAAGATAGTCTTATCCACAAATGATGCTGGAAGAACTGGACATCCACATGCAGAAAATGAATCTATACAGATGATTACTGGGCCTGAAATACAATGAGAAAATGCTCTTGAAAATCTAACTTAAAAATTAGCTTTCTCCGCAAAAGGAACCATCTCAATAATAATTATTATACATAATGATGCTCCCCTCCCAAAATCATCTATGCTTTTTTTGCATATCTAAGAACTTCTAATATTACATGGGTTTTCAAATACCTAGAAACCTTCCTTGTATCATAAAAACTATGAGCAATATTTTTATCTATTATTTAATATTTGATTTTTGAAGTTGCTGCAAATACATTCACATACTAAATGTTATTAATAACATGTACAAAAAGATTGTTTTTATTATAAGGACTCATTGAATGTGAACCATATGTCATACATTCTACTAGACACCAACTGTCATTTAATATTCCAAACAACCCTAAAGAGTAGGTGTTATTATTTATATTTATAAATGAGTAAAATGAGATTCTGAGAGGCTCAGTAATTTCCCAGTTACTCATAGATAGTAAATGGTGACATTTTACTAGAAATTAGCCTTGCTGTTCGGTGTCTGTGCCCATCTCTTTCTAAGAGCTTTAAGGATTAATAAGAGAGTAACTATAATAAAGTAAGCACGTATTCTTGGAGAAAGATGTTCAGTTTCAATCAATGATTATCCAAATAGTCTTTTGAGAATCGCTTACCATGTTTCCTGGGGCCACTATCACATGCAATTTCAAACTAGTCCAGACTGAGCTAGGTTTCAACTTGGATAGGAGACGTTTGGTTATATCTCAGGGATAGTGCCAGAGGAAATTACATTACTGAATTCACAACCAATGTTCTCCAAGGGAAACTAATGACTCAGGACAATGGTGGCTGGTAGTTGGCAGAGAGAGATGTCATATTTCAATTGAGTTGTCAAATCTAAGCTCAATCCACTGACTTAGTCACAAAGATTAAGCTTTGCCTTCAGGTCTTAGATTACTTTGAGTGTCTTTCTGCATTCAAAATCATTTCCATAGTAAAAACCAAGACACTTTTTCTTTTCAAAATTACAATTTCCTATTCATTAGGAAAACAGCTACTGTATTAAATTCATTCTGGATAAGTATATTGACATATGTAACTATGATTGGCATTGAAAAAAAGAACCAATTTATACCAAATCAATTTGATGATCTTCCTAATCTGTTTAAAACTCTACTGTTATAAGACAAGAACCAAAGAAACAATCATAAAATAAAGTTGATGGAAAATAAAGTAAATTCTGAATGCAAATATTGTTTTTCTCTATTCAACCTAACTTTGCCTAATTTTTAAAACTAAAAACTGTTAGTATGAAAAAGACTATGATATGTTATTACTGAACCCAGAGATTATGGTCACCACAACTGGCAATAGGCACCTTCTCAGAAATTTTTTTTAATGGTTGTATTGATGTCATTAATAAATCATGAGGTTTCTTTGGTAAGATACTTATTTTCAGTTTCACTTTCAGGTGTGGAGTTTCATTCTAATATAACTATGAAGCACGGGCATTTTGCTATTATTCACCTACACTTTTAAAGAATGATCAGCATTATCTATTTTTAGTCTAACAACACTCTCTAATCTTGTTTTAAAAATTCTCAGACATGGGTTGGCCATGTGCAGAAATTATCTCAATGGTCAAAACACCTAATTTGGAACATAATTTGTTAGCTCTAGAAGACATCACTAAAAGAAAATCAAAATCAGAAATATGACTTGAGATTCTTCTCCCCTTGAACAAGAAATTTATCACCTGCACAAGTATATACATTGTTTGGCAATATATTATATTATATATGTATATATTTTTATTTTATTTTATTTAGACAGAGTCCCATTCTATCACCCAGGCTAGAGTTCAGTGGATCAGATGATCTTCCCACCTCAGCCTCCCAAGTAGCTTGGATTACAAGCACACACCACCACACCCAGCTAATTTTTGATTTTTGTTTTTGTTTTTGTTTTTGTAGAGATGGGATTTTGCCATGTTGCTCAGGCTAGTGTCAAACTCCTAGGCTCAAGCAATCTGCCCACCTCAGCCTCCCAAAGTGCTGGGATTACAGGCATGAGCCACCACACCTGGCCTATAGTTGTATATATTTTTAAAAATAAAAGCAAATATAGAGTGCATTCTTATTGCAGTAAGAAGATTTTAAGTCCTCTTTTAATCATGAGTATAGGGACTGGTATCCAGAATATATAAGGAACTCAACTCAATAACAAAATAATAATAATAATAATAATAATAATAATCTGATTTTTAAAACAAGTAAAAGACTTAAATAGACATTTCTCAAAAGAAGACACTCAAATGGCCAACAAGTACATGAAAAAATGCTCAACATCACTTATGCTCAGGGACATGCAAATGAAAACCACAATGAGATATTACCTCATCCCAACTAGAATCGCTATTAAAAAAAAACCACAAAAATAACAAATGCTGGCATAGATGTAGAGAAAGAGAAACATTTATACACTGTTGGTGGAAAACTAAATTTGTATAGCCATTGTGTAAAACAGTATGGAGGTTTTTCAAAAAAAATTAAAAATAGTACTATCATATGGTCCAGCAATCCTACTATTGGGCATATATCTAAAGGAAATGAAAGCAGTGTGTCAGAGACAAATCTGCACTCCTATGTTTATTGCAACACCATTCACAATAACCAAGATGTGGAATTAACCTAAGTGCCCATCAATGGATAAATAAAAGTGGTACATATACACAATGGAATACTATTCAACCACAAGAAAGAAGGATATCTTGTCATTTGTTTCAACAGGGATGAACCTGGAGGACTTTATGCTAAATAGTTATGTATTTGCGGTTGGGAGTGGTGGCTCACGCCTATAATCCCAGCACTTTGGGAGGGAGGCCAAGGAAGGTGGATCACCTGAGGTCAGGAGTTCGAGACCAGCCTGGCCAATATGGTGAAACCCCATCTCTACTAAAAATATAAAAAATTAGGCAAATTAGCCGGGCGTGGTGGCAGGCACCTGTAATCCCAGCTTCTCAGGAGGTTGAGACAGGATAATGGCTTGAACTCAGGAGGCGGAGGTTACAGTGAGCTGAGATCATGCCACTGCCCTCCAGCCTGGGCAACAGAGCGAGACTCTGTCTCAAAAAAAAAAAATAGTTATATATTTGCACAGAAAGACAAATAGCACAACATCTACCCATACGTGGAATCTAAAGAAGTTGATGCCATAGAAGTAGAGAGTAAGATAGTGGTTACCAGAGGCTAGGGAAGATAGGAGGAAGGAGAAAATGGGGAGAGAATGGTAAATGGGTAAAAAGTTAGGTAGGAGAAATAAGTACTGGTGTTCTATAGCACAGCAGGATGACTATGGTTAATAGTAACGTGCTGCATATTTCAAAATAGAAGAGAAGATTTTTAATGTGCTACCACAAAGATGTGATAAATGTATGAGATGATGAATATGCTACAAATCTTGATTTAATTATTACACAATGTATAATACAATGGAACATCATACTGTACCTCATAAATATATACAATTACTATGTGTCAAAAACAGAATTTTAAAAAGTGAAGTGTCAAACAAAAAAGGAAAAAGATTGCAGGGATTGCTCTAGCAGTGAAAACCAGTACAAGAAAATATTAATGTTAACAGCTTGGTTCTAAAATTCTAATTTAACTGGGTGCCGTGGTGCACACCTGTAGTGACAGCTACCTGAGAGGCTCAGACAGAAGGATCGCTTAAGCCCAGGAGTTTGAGGCCAGCCTAGGCAATATAGCAGACCCTGTCTTTAAAAAAGAAAATGGTAAAATATTTACTTAATGATATATTCATCATGAGTTTATAGTGACTATAATATCCTTAAAACATTGAAACGAAACAACTGCCCAAATATCTAGCACCTAAATTGTAAGTGTAATATAGATTCTAGTCCAATGGTAACTAAATATCTACAGCATCACAAAAAAAAGTGTGAACATCAGCCTTTTTCTACCTCAATACTTATGAGGAAATCTACACTCTCCTGGAGTAACAGTGACTGAGGGGACTCTGAAGAACAGGTGCACCTTCACCTTTCTAGAGGAGCTCATTAGAACAGATGAAGTAGCCTGTGCATTTGAAAAGTTTTTCTCACACGTCCTTGGCGCTTTGGGAAAGTCATATTTATTTGGTTTAGAATTACTGCCCTAGATGATATGTCATGTTCATTCAGATCTAAGATGTCTTTGCACTGATGGTTTTCAAATGTGAACCTTAAGGCTGATAGATCCAATACACTTGAAAATATGGATATGCTAACAAATACTATTTTAGATATTTTATCCCTATTTTGAGGAACTTCTTAAAAACCTCCCTGCTTTACTTGTTCTTTTCATTAAGCAACAAATAAAAGGTTCAGGCCATGCGTGGTGGCTCAGGCCTGTAATCCCAGCACTTTGGGAAACTGAGGAGGGTGGATTACTTAAGGTCAGGAGTTTCAGACCAGCCTGGCCAACATGGTGAAACCCCATCACTATTAAAAATACAAAAAATTAGCTGGGCGTGGTAGCCCATGCCTGTAATCCCAGCTACGTGGGAGGCTGAGGCAAGAGAATCGCTTGAACCCGGGAGGCAGAGGTTGCAATGAGCCAAGATCTCACCACTGCACTCCAGCCTGGGTGACAGAGTGAGACCCTGTCTCAAAAAAAAAAAAAAAAAGTTCATAACTAAAAGACACAGACATAAGTCAGAAGGGCATTTACAATAAAGTCTCTTATATTTTCTGTTTTTGTTTCCTCATATATAAAATGGCAATCAGAAAACCAACTTCATATGATTTTCCTGAGAATTAAATGACTATATATAAAAATAACTCAAAATAGAAAAGTAAAGATTCCAATATTTTTATTATTTCTACACTCATGTTAATAATAATATATTACATTGGTATACAATTATATATAAATTATATTATTTTACTTAATATGATACACTAAGTAAAATGATATCATGGGTAAAATGAGGTTTTCTTACTCTCAGTACACAGCCTTCAGTGGGGAGGAGTCCTTCCTTTACTTACCTCATGTTACTGAGCAGTGAAGATCCATATTCTAGACGTAGAAAATAACTGTCATATGGTGAAAAACCAACAGTCTGGCCAATAACACAGGATTTTCTCAAGGGTTCCCTCGCACAAATCCAGACTCCAACATTATAATTTCACATAGGGCAGTGTTGAATGTCAGGTTTGGGGGATGACTTTAGCATCTGTGGAACTCCTTTAAAATAGGATGATTATCCAACTTTTTGGGATCGTCGGGAGGCACTACTGACTGACCGTGAAAGAAGTAATGAGGGAATTCCACTCATGATAACAGCAGATTAAGTAATCTGGGAGACCATTGCCCACTAAAAGTAACTACAAACTGGAAAAGTTTTTTAAAAATAAGCATTTTCCTAAAAGTAGGAAAGAACTAACTAGATAGGAAAGCATTAACTACCAGGACAGAGAGCAAAGGTGGAAAAAGGGCACAAAAACCCAGAGACGTGAGCTCAGTTTTGCTACAGGGGCACTTGCTGATCCAGAAAAGGAGAGGACTGAGAGACTGCACAGCCTTGAGAGATTCATCAGCGTTCTAAGGATAAGGACCCCAGTAAACCACACTCCTGTTTCACACTAAAATCTCCACAGACTGTGACATAGGACTAAGCACGAACATCCTTTCCATGTACTGGTAACCCATTTTAGTGCAATACAAGCTGCCCAGAAAACCAATCTGGAACTGGGATTACATTTGTCCCAAACTGCTAGTATCCCCAGGGACCTGACAGAAGCAAATAAGTTATCTCTAAAGGATTACTTCTATTTTTCACCATAATGTTCAACACAAAATCAAAGATAACTGGGAATATAACAAGTCATGTCACCAAGACTACAAATTAGCATAATTAATCAACAGGCACAGAAATAAACCCATCCATTAATCAGGTATACTATACTTATAATGTTCAAGGAAAAGAAAGTCAAATTGAAATATGACTATATGGAACTGGGAGTATAAAAAAATGGCTGAGAAGATTTTAAAAAGAACCAAAAAGAAATTTGAGAACTGAAAGATAAACCTGGTGACCTTCCAGGGATTTCTGATCTGTGTTGTGTGGTAAAGAAGCAGAAACATGGACATTACTTCGAATTAGTGCACTTTTGCCTCCTAAGGGAGGCTTGTGGCAGGGCATGGCTGATATCAAGGAAAAGTTAGAAGTTTACCATTAGCTGTGATGGTTAATTTTACACATCAATTTCAGTAAGCCATGTGTTGTCCAGGTTAAACATTGTTTTTAGGTGTGCCTGTGAGGGTATTTCTACATGACATTACCATTTGAATCAGTGGGCTCAGTAAAGTAGATTGCCCTCCGGGATGCAGTTGGGCATCACCCAATTTGTTGAGAGCCCAAACAGAACAGAGGCAGAGGAAAGAAGAATTCACTCCCATTTATTCTTGCCTCACTGAGCTGAGACAGCTCCTTGCATCTTGTCCTGCCCTCAGATTGGGATTTACGTTGTCAGCTCCCCTGGTTCTCAGGCCTACAGACTAAGACCAAAATACACCCCAACTGTACAGCATTTCCAGCTTGAGATGGCAGATCATAGGACTGCTCAGCCTCCATAATTGTGTGAGCCAATCATTAATCAATTAATTATAAATTAATTAATGTCTCATAATAAATCAATAAATTAGTCAATATCTCCTATTTGTCATAATAAATTAATTAATACCACATACTTAATAAATTAATATTTCCTATTGGTCCTGATTCTCTAGAGAACCTTAATACACTAGCTTTCTTCTTCCTCATTTTTCTAGATTTTTAGTGCTCACAGAAATTATACTATTTGCCAAAAAACTCATTATTAACCCATTTACAGTCCTGTGCCTTTGTAATAATAGTTTTACCACTTTTATATTTGTGATTTTCTAGTAGCAGCATCTCATTGTCTAACTTTTCTGAAAATATCTTATATCATTATTTCAAAGGAATAATTTTGTGCACATAACAATTTACTATTTATAAAAGCTCTGTGAAGCAGACACAGCAGGTCCTATTCATACCCTGTTTTCCAGATGAGGCAGGTAAAAGTCAGAGTCTACGTGTTCGTGATCATGTAACTGGTAAGACTAGAACTCCTACCAGAACACTAGTTCTTTGATTACTTATTCAGTGGTGGTTTTCTTTCCTGTGTTACTGTAAAAATCTGAATAACAGCCTTCTACATTTTTGGTAAAAATTTCCAGTCATCCTACAAGTATATTTTTTGAAAGCCCTTGTACTTTACTATGCAATCATGCTGCCATATCCACATGGTTTACTGTCCCTAATGTGAAGACAACCTTAGTTTCTGTGGGATGTGAGGCAGTGCCCCTCCATTGTTAATAGGTGGTAGAAAGAGGTGTGAATTTTTTCACTTCAGGGATATGGCTCATATTTTCAGAGTAAAAAGATGGAAAATGTTATAAATATTTTATACTTGACCTCTTCTTATAAAATTGATGGCTCCTGGTCAAAAAAATAAAAAACTTCAATAAATTCTGAAGGCACAAAAATCCTTGAGGTTGGAAGGCACCTCATAATGATTCTAAACATACGGAAACTAAATTCTGTCATGTATTTGTCACTCTGTTTTCCTACTAGCTTCTTAAAATCCAAGCACCATTGGAAGCAAGAGAGCTTGCTGGCTGCAAATTGCTGCATCAGCCCACAGGATTCTCCAACATGCCCCTGCATCACAGGAATGGTGAAAATGAGCCCAGTCTTCTGGCCTTGAGGCAGCCAAAACTGTGTTAGCCTGTTTGGCATCATGAGCTCATTACTATTAATAGTAAGCTGGCTTGATTCACTCCAACTTTCCTTTTTACCAATAACATTCAGGGTTGAGTGTGCTTGCTCACTTATATATTTTGAAAAATATCTTTCTGTGAAAATCAGAGCAGGAAATTTTTTTAAAAACAATTTACACACACACACACACACATGCACACCCACAGTTGTTTTTTTTTCATATACACATAGCAAGAATAAGAAGAATGAAGAAAACCGTAAAGCTCACAGATCTTATCATTTAAAAGGGCTATAAATTAGAATGCTAGTTGCTGTCTAAGCCTGATATTGCAGAAAGTAATGAAAAATGTGATACCAATATGTGGTTTATTCATGTTTTGTAATGTGGTATAATATAATATTACCACATAGGCAATTACTATAGCCTAAATGTATTGCTATAGTCAACAAAATTTTCCAGAAGAGGTCCCAGTGCTGAACCTTAGATGTCCAGATGCAGTTTGATTTTTAAATATACTCTGCCATTCAAAAGAAACTACCATCAGAGTGAACAGGCAATCTACAGAATGGGAGAAAATTTTTGCAACCTACTCATCTGACAAAGGGCTAATATCCAGAATCTACAAAGAACTCAAACAAATTTACAAGAAAAAAACAACCCCATCAAAAAGTGGGCAAAGGATATGAACAGACACTTCTCAAAAGAAGACATCTATGCAGCCAACAACAGATACATTAAAAAATGTTCATCATCACTGGTCACCAGAGAAATACAAATCAAAACCACAATGAGATACCATCTCACGCCAGTTAGAATGACAATCATGAAAAAGTCAGGAAACAACAGATTCTGGAGAGGATGTGGAGAAATAGGAACACTTTTACACTATTGGTGGGACTGTAAACTAGTTCAACCATTGTGAAAGACAGTGTGGTGATTCCTCAAGGATCTAAAACTAGAATTACCATTTGACCCAGCAATCCCATTACTGGGTATAAACCCAAAGGATTATAAATCATGCTACTATAAAGACGCATGCACACATATGTTTATTGCGGCACTATTCACAATAGCAAAGACTTGGAACCAACCCAAATGTTCACCAATGATAGACTGGATTAAGAAAATGTGGCACATATTTACCATGGAATACTATGCAGCCATAAAAAAGGATGAGTTCATGTCCTTTGCAGGGACATGGATGAAGCTGGAAACCATCATTCTCAGCAAACTAACAAGGAACAGAAAACCAAACACCACGTGTTCTCACACATAGGTGGAAACTGAACAATGAGATCACTTGGACACAGGGCAGGGAACATCACACATCACACACCAGGGCCTGTCAGGAGGTGGGGGGCCGGAGGAGGGATAACATTAGGAGAAATACCTAATGTAAATGACGAGTTAATGGGTGCAGCAAACCAACATGGCAAATGTATACCTATGTAGCAAACCTGCAAGTTGTGCACATGTACCCTAGAACTTACAGTTTAATTTAAAAAAGTGTAAAAAACTAAATATATATAATATATAACATATATTTTATATAACATATTTTATATACTCTGCCATGTTAAAAGAAGAAACTGAATGGCCAGTTCACCAGATCATCTGACAAGACACATGTGGGGGCTGCATGGCAGTCAGTAATAAGGCTTGGTCAGATCAAGTAGAAGAGTGAAAGTCATTCAAAATAATCATATTCTTTGAAATGTTGTGTGTTCCAACCATACTGAACTTCTTTCATTTCCTTGAATCATGTACTATTATATCCCGCCTTCAGACTACTTCACATATGCTTATTTTTTCCAATTCAGAAAAGTCATTTTCTCTCTCTTTAACTGACAAACTTCTGCTAACCTTCAGGTCTATGCTGACATGTTACTTCCCCTAGAAATCCTTTCCAGAGGATTCCTGTTATTAATTCTTCCTGTTATTTACTCCAGAGTCATCTTCATTGTCTCCTATCAGAGCCCTTACATTGTGGGCTTACATTATCTTATGGTTATTATAAATAATTTTTTCATACTTTTCTGCTAAACATAAACAACCAGGAGTTCAAGACCAGCCTGGCCAACATAGCAAAACTTCGTCTCTATTAAAAACACAAAAAAATTAGCCGGGCATGGTAGTGGACACCTGTAAACCCAGCTACAGGGGAGGCTGAAGCAGGGGAATTGCTTGAACCCGAGAGATGGAGGTTGCAGTGAGCCATGATCGCACTACAGCACTCCAGCTTAGGCATCAGAGTGAGACTCCATCTCAAAAAAAAGAAAAAAGCAACAACTATTTGGAAAATAAAGTTTGCAAATACTTTTACAATTACATTAAAACATCAAATAGCAAAAAATACATCCAAAAATATGTATATACATACACACAAGATTTCTTAAAGAAAACTATAATACATTACTGAGATAATTAAAGATAAAATTAAGTAACGTTTAGTTTTGGATGAGATTCATGGTTTGTTAATGGATTGGAAAACTCAATATTGTTATCATATTATCTCTCCTCTGTAGAATCATTATAGTCCCAACCAAAATCCCAGCAATTTTGTGTGCATGTGCACGTGCATGCATGCATGAGTGTGTGTGTGTGTGTGTGTGTAAATTGGCAAAATGAATCCAAAAATTATATGGAAATGCGAAGAACTAAAACTAGACAGGATATTCTTGAAGAAGAAAAAATTGGAGGATTTACATTGCCATATATAAAGACACATTTTAAAGCTTCAGAAATTAGGATAGATTAGCATTGGGGCAAACTACAGAAATTGGGATAGATTGGTATTGGGGCAAACACTATTTGACTAATAAAACAGAAAAGAAATGAAGCCACACATATATGGTTGCCTGATTTATAGAGAATCACCATTGCCATTCAAAAAGAATATGATGGTTATCAGTAGACTAAATAAATAGCTTGTGACATATTCAAATAATGAAAAACCACATGGCAATGTAAAAGTATGGAAGTGTGCTACTCACAACAACATGAATGAATCTCATAGACACAATGTTGAATGCAGAAATGTATATGAAGGTCAAAAATAAGCAAAACTTACCCATGATAATAGAGGTAAAATATTGGCTACCTTTGAGGCAAGTTATTGACTAGAAGGTATATGAGCAAGTCTTCCTGGGTACTTACAATCTGAGTGATGGTTTCATGGGTGGAATACATATGTAAAAATCCATCAAGCTTAACAATTAAGATTTATGCACTTTATGTATTATATCTCAATTTATTAAAAAAAGAGAGTCAGACAGAAAGAAGAGCTTGCATAAGAAAACTGAGAAGTAACCAACAGCAAGGAAACAGAAGAAACAAAACCAGAAAAATCTGAGAAGAGTTTCAAGAAAATAGCAATGAGCAACAGAGTTGGGTAGAAGGAGTGGGGGGACTGAAGAGTTTATTGGATTTAACACAAAAGAAGCCAATTAATTAGACCTTTTTGTGAAGTGGAAGGGCTGAGTCCAGGTCAATGATTCAAGTTATGAATGGAGAGGAAGAAGGCATTACAAATAATTATAATATATTAAACTTTTCATCCAAGGAGGGCAAGAAAGAGGATGATATCTAGAAATGGATGCAGAGTAAGAAAACAGCATTTTATTTCAAGTAAAAATGAGGCTATGAATTACTCCTTAAATATCCATAAAACCTGTATCTACTTCATATAAGCCTGAGTCTCAAATGTTGAATTCAGCAAGGAAATCTCTCTTCTGTTTATTGACCAGAAGAGAGCATGTATACTTCCACTGGAGTTCGGAAAATTACCTACTAAAATTTGAATTACTTTACTCTTTACTAAAACCCATAGAAGAATTTATTTAAACATATCTAACTAAGGGGAAGTTTATAGAATTAATTGCCCTGAAAATGCAAACCAAAATATAGCCCTAAACTAAGAAATTCTTTTACTTTTATTCTTCTTTCCACCAAGTCATGTGAAGGGTGTAAACTACACAGGCTGATGATTGCTAAGAGATAACAACATTTTTTATTGTTCCATTATTATTATTATGGATGTTTGGGTATTTTTTTCCTTTCAAGTTCCTCTTTTCTGGAAACTTACAGTAATAAAATGAAAAGATAAATTAGTTTTATTATGTTCCGTAGCCTCTTCCTACCATATTAAGTTCATATGAGTTTAATAACAAATGCAGAAGTTGTCACAGTTTTACTTTACTAGCAATGCCCGCAATACTCACAGAAACATATCAGTCCCCCTCCAAGAAAGAATTTATAAACAGTGAACGACTTACTATAATGTGCTGGTAAGGATCTATAAATGACATTTTGGTTTCAATTACAGGAAATGTTTTCACACTTCAAAGTCTTCTTTGGCACTCTAGCGTCTTTAAAACCTACAAAATAAACAATCACTATTGTTAAGCTTCCTCTTGGATGCAGTTCTAAGATTTAAGCAATTATGAGTATGCATCTTAGGAAGAAAATGTCTACCCAAGGACACTAGATAGGTTTGGTTCCCTGTGTATACGAATGGGTATCACACATAACTTAGAGAAAAGATAAACATGTTTGGATGATACTGTTTATTTTCCATATTTACTTGTTCAAATTTATACTGTGAATAATTATTAGGAAACTACAGGGCTTGTGTTGCTTTTCATTTGCCAAGTATTTTATGAGAAATATGTTGAAATTACGGAAACTTAAAATTATTTTTGTACTGTTTATATTATAATTAAGCCACATGTCATTGTTTTCTCAGTAGGGTCAGCAATATACAAATTCACAAAAAAAAGAAAGATATTTTCACCTTAGCTATTTGTTAGGAATTATAAAAGTACATTCATGTTGAATTTGAACTTTAGTAATGACATTTTTAAATAAATGTTTGTTCATTTGAAGACACCAGTTTAATTTGGAAGCAGTTAAATAAAAATATTTTAATGGAAAAATGCTCTCTATGCTTTCCCTTTTTCTTCTACACTTACTCCTTGTTATTTAAAATCAAATAAAAAACTATTAAATGAATGAACATTTTTGCTCTTCCATTATACCAAGTCCTTGAGATTTCATAAAACAACAGACAACTTGTATTTCAGCATTTTATAAGTTACATCTAATTTGGAATACCTTTTCAAATATCTTCATTATTTATCTTTAATATGTAAATTCTAAAATGTTTATATTTCAAAATAAATTTGTTTTAAATTTTTAATGATCTTTCTTTTGAAACATCAACTTTTAAAAAACTATAAAAGTGATTCCTGCTCATTGTCACAAACAGAAACTGCTGAAGTGAACAAAGAATAAAGTGTAGTCACCATTTTCATTATGATGTGTATCTTTCCAGGCCGTTTTACTGCTTTTTCATAATACTTCAAGCAATAAGAAAAGAGAGGATTTAAAATTTTCTTTAAAAAAATGGGATCTTCTATCGAGACCGTCCCGGCTAACACAGTGAAACCCCGTCTCTACTAAAAATACAAAAAATTAGCCAGGCGTGGTGGCGGGCGCCTGTAGTCCCAGCTACTCCGGAGGCTGAGGCAGGAGAATGGCGTGAACCCCCGGAGGGCGGAGCCTGCAGTGAGCCGAGATCGCGCCACTGCACTCCAGCCTGGGCGGCAGCGAGACTCTGTCTCAAAAAACAAACAAACAAACAAAAAAAAGGGATCTTCTAATACACCCTTGAGTTTTTAAACTCACTTTCTTCACTATATTTGGCTGTAAAAAATATGAAGCAATATTATATGAACGGTAAAAATCACCCATAGTTTTCTATTTAAGAATTATAAAAAATAAGTATTCCCCCCGTTCTTCATTTTGGTTCATTAATCACCATTATTTGTACCAACAAGAAAAAAAGTGTTTTTAAAGTAAAACATCTATTTACTTTCATCACTTACTTCTTAAGCTCCTGAAGTACAAATGCTTTTATCTTATCATGCATATTAATCAGGCTCAAAATGTATATAGCATTTTAAATCAACTTTTTAAATAAAGATGAGGACAAACTATGAGTCTAATTTATCATGATAAATTACTATAATCTTTGTTTTGCATTTTCTTACTTTAAACCTAATAGAAAAGTTTGCTGATAACATTAACCAATTATAAACTACTTTAGTGCTGTAGTTTTATTATTCCCTCCAAAACTCATGTTGAAATTTAATTGCCAATGTAATGGTATTGGGAGGTGGGGCCTTTGAGAGGTGATTAGATAATGAGGGTTTCACCCTCATGGGTGGGTTTAATGCCTTTTTAAAGGGGCTCATGGAATGGGCTCTCTCTCTTAGCCCTTTTGCCTTCTGCCATATTTTAGATCCAGCCTTCCTCTCCTCTGGACAATGGCTATCTTGAAAGAAAAGAATAGCCTCACCAGGCACCAAAACTGCTGGCTCCTTGGCCTTGGACTTCCCAGCGTCCAAAACTGTAAGCCAATAAATTTATTCACTTTATTAATTACCCAGTGGGTCACATTCTGTTATAGCAGCACAAAACAGACTAAGGCACTCAGCTTTCACATTTCTGTTATTTTGATTGGACCTGGCTGCTATTGTTAGTAACTTTCAGGATTTTATTCCAATATCATCTTTCCAGTGAAGTCTTCCCTGACCATATTATTTAAAATTGGCAAAACCCCTGCTTTCTTGCTTTATGGCCATCTAGCATCCACTTATGTAGTTTCTGTTGTGTTACTATCTCTTCTCCCTTCTTCATTAGAATATAAATTCTATGAAGGCAGGTTTTTTGTGTGTTTCATTCATTGTGAAATTCCCAGTCCCTATGTAGGCACATGTGGGCACTTAATACATATTTGTTAAATAATGGATGAATGATAGGATATATGTATATACATGTAAGAGGGATAATTTTCAAGCCCAGTTACACTAAAGCATTTTGCTCAAGTCAAGGGATGTTCCTTTTCTATTTATCCATAAGTTGTATTACCCTCATCCCTCATCCTCTATTCTACTATACCGTCTTACACTGTTAATCAATATCGATATGAGTTTCTCTTTTATCTCTTATTATTTTTCCCTAATTATCCAGATATTACACACATCTTACAAATATGATTATCCATTTACTACTATACTGTACTGTGTCTTTGATTAGGTGCTAAGTATTTTTGAAACTATATTTTATATTTGTTGGATGACATTATAAAACAATACAGGAAAACTACAATAGAGTAATTTTTACTCTGGTATTTATAGTTAAATTTATAATACAAGAAATATATACCTATATTGAGTGATATGATCCTTACGATTCAGCACTTCCCATTATCAGCATTTTCTGTGCTATTTCTATTACAACATTTTTAAAGTGATCAGCAATGACTTTCTACCAGTATGGCTGATGTTTTCATGCCAATTAATTTCAAAATATGAAAACTACATCCATTCCCAAGTCAGAATCCAGCTAATACTCTAGAGCTGTGGGTGGAATATATTTTTATGGATGATATAACATAAAATCACCTGCCTCATTTTTATCTTTACCATCCATATTTCCCTCACATCATTTCCCCTCAGAAGTGATTTCTTAATATGAAGCGTTCTATGCATATGATGGTACACATAAAGCTCCTAGGCCCAAGAGCATGAGGCCTTTAGATTGCTGCAGTAGTGGTAATTCCTGAGAGGTTATGTCCTCCTTCTCCAGAAGCTGAAATGTCTATGTGGGACAATGCCAGGACAGTACTATCAGGGATTCAAAGGATGAAGGTAAGCCAATTATTTTCTTTGTTGAAGCAGCATAATTTGGTGAAAACACCATTGGATATGGGATCTAGAAAGACCTTAATTCAAGCTCCAATTTCATATTCTAAAACCCAGGTTACTTGCTTGTAATATGAATAACACTACTGTGAAAGGTACCTAGCCCATAATAAATATTCAGTGCATATGATTTGCTTTTAAGATAATCATTACATAGACTTATCACTAATAACATTATATATTTACTTGAAAGATGTACTGTCTGTTGTAATTATTGTTGTGACAGTAGAAAATAAGAAATTTTTTTATATATTTGTCACTTACAAATAAATATCTACAATATACCTTGTGCTGTGCTAGCTGCTTCGGAGCAAAAAAATGGTGAATCAGACAGGTGTATACCATGAAACTTTGTGGCCCTATAGACTTTATACTTGACAATCTCCATAGAGGAACCTCAAAAAGTAAACAAGAGTCTGGTAGTTATTCTCACCAAAGTTTTCTGTGTTAAAAACTGTAATAATGAGAATGGCATAGTAGAAGAGCATCTGGTGGGACTCACGGCCATTCCATTCACAAACAGTAGCTTCATAGGAGATACTTTGTTCATTCAACAAATACATCTTTGCTATCTACCTAGTCTATAGTAGGCACTGGGGAAACAATACTGAATAAGGCATAGCTCGTACCTTGTAGAAACAAAATGAGGCAATCTAGGGGTAGCAATAAATGCAGGCTAGCCTGAGTTTTCACGCATACATGTTGCTAAAAGTAGTAACACTTTTTATTGTGATTAATGTCTCCAGTTGGAAGGAAATCTTGAAACCTATTCTTCTGGGAAAATATCATCAATGAGTTTCTATTCCCTTAGTAGAAAAATCAGAATTCCTTAACATGGTGTACAATGGTGATTTTTATATCTGTTTAATGCAAACCAAAACAAATAAACCTTTGCATATCACAATATAATACATAAATATACACACAGACAAATATTTGAAATACAGAAGTTTCATATGATACTTTTACTAAGTACAATGTACTCTGATTTTAGTCTATTACTTTTGTTTAAATGCTGGTAACAGCCCACTGAATTGATTTCATGACTCACTAACAGCAATTTGAAGAATACTAGTGCAAAAGATTGCAAATTGAATTTCTATCTACTTCCTCAGCCCCATACCACTACTTTCCCTTTTGCTTTCTATGCTAAAGCCATACTGGTTTTCTTTCCTTCAAATGTGTCAAGCTCTTTCCCACTCAGGGCTGTAACTTTTCTATTCATTCATTTAGTCAACAAACATTTAAGGCATAACTACCATGTGTCAAACATTGTTCAAGACCCTGGAGAGGCAAAATTGAGGAGCTAGATACATTCCCTTCCCTCTTGGAGATTCCATCTCTAGAAAGCAATCAGAAAACAAGGAATCCAAAAAATAAAAGAAACAATTGGAAATAGAGTTGTATAAAATGATGGAAACAGGTAAAAGGCAGAAACAAAGAATAATTGAGGCTGAGCACTAAAAAGGAGCTAGCCATACAGAGTGAGGAGAGAGTGGGTTTAGAATATAATGTTCCAGGCAGGCAGTATGAGGAACTGAGAGAAGACAAGTGGCTGGAGAATGGTGAGCAAATGTGAAAGTGGCTTATGATGAAGTTGGAAATATAGGCAGTGGCAGATAATGTTGAACCTCTTAGGCAACTACTGTTTACCTAGCTAAATCTGACCCATTCTCCAGGATTCAGTTTCAACATCACTTCCACAGAGAACCCTTCCGTGACCTTCAAAGTATATTTGGTCTGCCTGTTACTGGTTCCATGTGTTCTCTAGACTCCTCCTTCAAGCCTTTCATTCCACTGACTCAATGTCTGCCTTTCCTGGGAGAACTAAAGATGCATTAAGTCAGTGGCCATATTTATCTTATTAATAGAGACATCCCTAGTGCCTAATACAATGCCTAAAATATAATAGGTTCAGAATAAAGATTTGTCCAATGGATGGATGGATATTCAAAGTAGTGCCAGGTTGATGCATGAAAAATCCACAGAATAGTGCCACACCCTCTTTTGATGTCTCTCTTTCTTATTCCTAACAATTCTTAATGTCAAATGATGTTAAATTAGTTCTCTACTTATTTTTAAAAAGCAGAACAAGTGAGATTCCAGAGGGGGTGAAATTAGTACCCAAAATGTTTAGAGGAAATCTGTTGCTGGGATCCAAAGTTTAATGTCAGCAATTTTATTTCCTCTTCTCATTTCCAGCAACTTCATTCATAACCACTCTGTTCACCACCTATTATCCACTACTGTATCCTACAGCAAGACTTGGATAGAGACTCTCCTGATATTAAATCCAAAGCAAGAAATATGCTTAAGATAGCTAACTGTCCAAGTCTAGTTTCTCTCTCTCCCTTCTCTGCCCCCTTTCTGTGTGTGTGTGTGTGTGTGTGTAAAATCACTAGGTTAAGAACTACAAGATAACTAGAGAGTAAACAAATATGACTCATGGCATTTAATCTCAAAGCAACTTTCGCTTGTTCTTTGATTCTATTCAGGGCTAACTCTCCTTCTACCCTGATGAAATCTCAGGCAGCCTCAGAACTTTTCCGTTAACTTGGATATGAAAAGAAGAAAAGAAAAAGGAAATGAGAAAAAGAATTAACCCAGACACTGCAGACATTGAATGCCGGGTTCGTTGAGTGAAAGTCTCTCTCCTGCTCAAGGTAGAGCTTGTTGCAGGAGAAAGGGGATGAAGTCATTGACTTCTCCCCTCCCCTGCCTACGGTCAAACCTTCCCAAGCTTGATAACTCTGGTTTTTAAACCCTTATAGTTGGAAAAGGTTGTAGAGAGAGCGAGAATAGGGGCAAGAAAAATATTACTTCAGCAGTACTTTCAAAAGCTGGTTTTGTGATCTCTTGGCTTGGTACGTGTTAAACCTGAGTCTTTCTTTCATAGATGCTTTTTGTGGATTCTTCTGAGATTCTCTGTTTTTGAGATTTCTTCCTTGTGTTCTCCGACATGCACAAACACATCTCTACTCCAGCTGGGGGCTTGTGTTTTTTTCCACAGCCCCATTGCATCTTGTGGTCCACTTCCAGTTTTCGTTTTCTGAGGTTCTTTCACGTTACCAAGCAAACGCCTTGTATAGGATTTTAGACTCTTCCCAGGGTTCTCTTTAGTCCATGGACAATACTCATACATGTTTTCTTTCTTCCAACAAACCCTGAGAATGCAATTACTTCCTAAATGAAACTCTCTATTCTGCTACTTGTGTCCTTTATATTTCCCAAGCATGACTAGACACCAGCCTGCTGCAGAAGACAAATGTTAAACCCTCTGATGAGCGTTCTCAGTGGTCTCTTTAAAGCCCCTCTCTTGACTGGGAATTAGTAGGCATATTCCTCTCCAGATCTCCACCCCAAGGGAAGAGGGGCTGTACTCACAGCAGTGCTCTCCAAAACAAAACAACAACAAAACTCTTCTGAAGTTCTTCCCACATCTCTACTATTTCAATGCTTTTATAACTGTGAAGTGGGTAAGTTTTATATATTATATAAATGTCCTTGTCCATCTGCTTTCTTTAAAACATAAAGAGTAGGCTGTTTTCACTATCCATTTTAGTAGTGTATATCTTAAATCTTATGGCTTAAGGTCTTGGCCAAAGCTTCTACTTTAAAGTCCAATACATAGGTGAACCAGCTTACAAAATGGCAGAACAAGGAACGTGGGAAATCCTCTCCCAGAAAAACAAACACATTGACAAAACTGGGCAGAATTATCGCAAACAACTATACACACACACACACACACACACACGTATGAAATAATAGCACAAAAGAAGGGAGATGGAATAGTGGTATACTGGACCAAGGAAATGACACCAGATCATAATTGAACCTACAGAAAGAAATACAGGGTGCCAGTAAATAAGCTCTTTCACATTTTCAAATAGCAGACCAGTTATTTACCATTTCTCTGAAGCCTTTTCTATTTAACTGTAACAGTAAATATGTAGGTTAATATAAAGTATTCTATAAATACTATATTGTTCAAATATAAATATATATGTAGATTAATATAAAATATTCTGTGAACATTTCCTTTTCTTCTCTCAACTTCTTTAAAAGACATAGGATTTACATAGCGATAAATTATAATCCTATCTAATGTATACAACAATAATAGCAAAAAGGAGGCGTGGTCAGGGACCAGAACTATACTACAGAAAAGTTTTTGTATTTTACTGGAATTAAGATATTGTTGATATGAAGTAGACTATAACAAATTAAGGCATATAGTTTAATTCCTAGAGCAACCACTAAGAAAATAACTCAAAAATATAGTTAAAATATCAGTGAAGGAATTAAAATAGGCCACAACAAAATAGCTACTTAATATAAGGAACAGAAGAATTAAAAAAAAAGAGACATGGAAAACAGCAAAATGGAAGATGAACATCCAACCATGCTTCCAATAACATTCAATGTGAGCGATGTTAATATTCCAATAAAAAGTAGAGGTTGTCACACTGGATAAAATTGAATGTATATAAAAGACTTATGGAATCCAAATAAGGTTTGTAGTTTAATTAATAGCATTGTACCAATGTCAGTTTCCTGGTGTTGATAATGTACTATGGTTGTCAGATGTGACACTAGGGAAAGCTAAATGAAGAGTACATGAGAACCCTGTAATATTTTTATAATTTCTTATCTTAAATTATTTCAAAATAAAGTTTATTTAAAAAATTTAATACATATGAAGAGATCTAATTTATATTTATAAATTTTATTCCACAGTTATGTTAAAGGGAAGAAACAAAGACGTCCTGTGAAGAAATTACTGAAATAGAATCACTTCCTTCAGGATAAAATCACTAGCCATTGTTGTCAGGCAGTGGCTGCATTTTCAATTCCAGTTAGGAATAGGCAGCCGTCCTTTCTTTTTTTTCTCTATAGCTGTTAATAGTAGCAGCAGATATTTTAGGTTTCTGCAAAATTAAGGCATTTCTGTCCAACTAACCACATAAAACAGTAGGAAAATATTTTTTTTGTCCCAGAATTAGCTCAGTTCTGGAAACTTTATTGCAACTAGTTTGCACAACTACTCTCATGAATACTCATAAAATAGCAGGGTTTCTGTTCCTTTGTTTCTTATAACTAAGCTAAATAACCAGTCTTGGTGAGTGTACAAAGTCTCTTAAGTCTGAAGTAAGAGATATGAAACTCACAGGGTTTTTTCTTTCTTTTTTTGCTTTCCCTGCCCTGTAATTAGAAACTTTCAGAACATGAATGAGAGGGAAATTTGGATAGACTTTTCAACAGATACTTCCCAATGCAATGTAACTGTTGGCATTCAATGAAAGTTTAATAGTGTGTGGTCTTTCCAAGACGTTTAGTCATGTTGTCAAGGCAAGATGGACTTCTCAGGAAAAGTGAACAGAAACAAAAACCCAGACTAGAGTGTTTTGTCACTTCTCTCTCTGCGTACAGTGATATGACAAGGGGAAAAGGAGGGGATATTATTAGAGTTGTGGCATCTGGAGGAAAGAGGGATAGGAATGCAAAAGATTCTTTTCTCTTTCCCTCCAACTCATCGTATAGACGCGTGGAGATATTAAAAGGTTCAGCATTTAAGTGGCAGCAACTTCTCGACTGCAGCCAGAATGACCCAAGTTCTAAGCCTGTCTCCTCCTTTCTCTATCTGTGGGATCCTCACCCTCAGTTTCCTTGTCTGTAAGTGGGCAAAATTGCCCCTAATCCTCACAGAGACAGTGGGAGGATGAAATAAGAAAATATATGTAAATCGCCAAGCACAGTACCTAGAAGGCCATAAATGTACAAAATAATCATTATTGTTATTATTGTTTATGAAACTGGTGATGATTCCCCTCAAACTGCCTCAACTCATGCAAGTCACAAGTAATTTAATTCTATAGTTTTTTTCTTGCTTGTTTTGTTTTTTTGACAGAGTCTCACTCTGTCGCCCAGGGTGGAGTGTAGTGCAATCTTCGCTCACTGCAACCTCCGCCTCCTGTGTTCAAGCAATTCTCGTGCCTCAGCCTCCTGAGTAGCATGGACTACAGGCACCCACCATCACGCTCAGTTAATTTTTGTATTTTTGGTAGACATGGGTTTTCACCATGTTGGCCAGGCTGATCTCAAACTCCTGACCTCAAGTGATCCACCCGCCTTGGGCTCCCAAAGTTGGGGGATTACAGTGTGATCAGGTGTGGCCTTGGCCTCCCAAAGTGAGGGGATTACAGGTGTGAGCCACCGCGCCCGGCCTCTATAGAGATTTCTAAGAAATTCAAGTAGGCAAATTTATTGAGTACCTTTTATAAAGACCAAGCACATTTTCATATACAACAATAAATTTTTTTATTATACTTTAAGTTTTAGGGTACATGTGCACAACACGCAGGTTTGTTACATATGCATACATGTGCCATGTTGGTGTGCTGCACCCATTAACTCATCATTTAACATTAGGTATATCTAATGCTATCCCTCCCCCCTCCCCCCACAGGGATCTAGAACTAGAAATACCATTTGACCCAGCCATCCCATTACTGGGTATATACCCAAAGGATAACAATAAATTTTTAATAGAAACACTGATGCTTTGATCCATTAACATTTTTAAAAGTAGAACACATTTGGACACTAACTTGTCCGCTGCCAAATTCAAAGCTTTCTCCACTATACTGGATATGGAAACATATTCTAAAAGCAAAGAGAGCATTATATTACTATGTTTCCATCATCATCATTCTTATAATGATATATAGTTACTAAGGCATCACTAAAGTTTTAAGCTTTTAAATGAATTTGATGGTGCTTTTTTTGTAAACCAAGGCTATACAAAGAGTTTGACATTGCCAAACGGCACAAAGGAATAAAGAAACAATAAGAATTCAGATGGGTACATGAGTGCTTTATATTAACAATGTCTCTCAAACTGTACTCTCAGTTTATGACAGGAACACCTCCCTGTTCCCAAGGAAATGTAAAAGCGTGCCTCCAGACACAAAGGCACAGAATAATTAACTATGTCTGTTTCTTGAGCCCGGAACCCAATGGTATGGAACCCGCCACTAAGTCCCACAGTAGTAACAGGTGGTGCCATATGGCTGATATCCATACTGTTCCTTTTAAGATTTCCCTCTCCATTTGTATTCCTAAGTCACAGCTTCTTAATCTATCAAATTTGTATTCTTCGAAGCTCATTATAATTACATAGACAAGTATATATGAAATACCTACTAGAGTTTCAGAGAAGGTAGAGATTCCAGTGGTTTAAAGTAGAAACGGCTTCAGAGAAAATGGTAGCTGATCTGACATTTGAAAACGTGAAAGAGCTTAGATCTATAGTAAAAGGAAGTGGAAACATTTCCTCTAGGAAAAGGCCATGACGTTGGAGATACTTCATCCTCCTCAGGCTCTCAACAGGTGCTGCCCTTACCCACACCTTCTCTGCAGGATCATGTCTGCCTGTCATTCAGGGTTCTGCATAAATTCACTCTCTAAAGTCAGTCATCTCTTAATTTATCTACTAGATTAGGACCCTTGTACCTTTCCTTGAAATCTCTTACCACAATATTGTATACTAGACTACCATTATACACATGTCGGTCTCCCATAGCTGTGAGCAGCACAAAGGAAGTTCTGTCTTCTCCCTGTATTCCTGTTGGGCCCAGCGTGATAATTCAATTACTATTGACTGAAGGATGAATAAGCAAACTGGGGTATTTGCATGATGTACTGGAGAAAACTGTCTAGATCATAAATGTGCTCTTGTCTTAAGAAATAATCAAAAGGAAGTAGATTACATTTATAGAATCTAGAATGTGAAACTGGAATATATCTTAGCAGTTGCTAATATGAACACTTAATTTTGAAAATCCACACTTGTTAAACATTTCCCACTTTAAGTGATTTATATATACCATCTCATTTAATTTTTATAACAAGATAGGGATTATTATCACTAATTTTGAGATTAAAAACACAGATTTGGAAAGGTAAGTAATTTGTTTAACTGACAACGCAAACTAAGGTAGACTCCCACAACCAATCTCTACAAAAGAATAACTGTCTCAAGAATAAAAAAGTTCCCAGGTCATCTGGGTTAACACGGGCTGAGCTGGCCCTAGAATCTTCTTTCTACATCATTTTTTCACTCTACAAAAGACCCTGAAGCACATGCAGAGTTTCTGAGAAATTATACAATAAGCAATAGAGTTATTCGAGTCTTAGCAGGGAGGTGGCATGATGAAAGTGGCACTTCATGTTAGTTTCCAGGGTTGCCATAACAAAGTACCGCAGACCAAGTGGCTTAAACAATGGGAATTTATTTTCTCACAGTTCTGGAGGTTGGAAGTCCAAGATCAAAGTTTGGCAGCTTTGGTTTCTCCTGAGACCTCTCTCCTGGGCTTGCAGATAGCTGCTTTTCACTGTGTCCTCACATGCTCTTTCCCCTGTGCACAGAGGCCCCTGGTGTCTCTGTGTGTGTTCAAATTCCCTCTTCTTTTAAAGACACTAGTCAAATTGGATTAGGACATGCCCTACCAGCCTCATTTCAACTTAATGAGGCCTTATCCCCAAATACTTTTACATTCTGAGGTACTGGGATTTAGGGTCCAATGTATGCATTTGGAGGGGGCATATTTCAGCCCATAACATGTTTCAATGACATAAACATATCAGTTAAACAAAGCAGCGTACAATTGTTAGTGGAGAAAAGTGGTGCTGGAGGAGTGAGGGAGAAAATCGGCCAGAGAAGTCCAGATGTGATATAAGATATGATATGCAGCCGGGCGCAGTGGCTCACACCTGTAATTCTAGCACTCTGGGAGGTCAAAGTGGGTGGATTGCCTGAGCTCAGGAGTTCGAGACCAGCCTGGGCAACACTGTGAAACCCTGTCTCTACTAAAATACAAAAAATTAGCTGGGCATGGTGGTGGGCGCCTGTAATCCCAGCTACTCAGGAGGCTGAGGCAGGAGAATTGCTTGAACCCGGGAGGCGGAGGTTGCAGTGAGCCACGATCACGCCACTGCCCTTCAGCTTGGGCAACAGAGCGAGACTCCATCTCAAAAAAAAAAAAAAAAAAAAGATATGCATCTCAACTAGGAGGGTGAAGATTATAAAGGTGAGAGCATAGCTCCTTTAAGATGGAGTAGCTACCCTCATCTGATCATTTAAAAAGCTCCCCACAACCCCTCACCAACATACACACACACACATTCTACATAAACGAAGTACAAGGATAACATCTAACCACTTCACATTTGGGAAGTACTAATCCAGATAAACTTGTCCATCTTAAGGATCAGGAAACTGGCCAGCCCAGTTTCACACAGTGCATTACAAGCAAAGCAAGAATGTCTCCTCACTCCCAAGCCAGTGTTCTAGTTTTCATTCCTTGATCACTCTGGTTTGCTGTTATTTTCCATTCTTTCACCTCTTGGTGGTCAAAACAAGTGGCCATTCTGGCCATATTTTAAGGTTAAGAAATTTTGGAGAAGGAGGAAATATTCATAATCACCACCTAGAAAGTACTTCATTGTACAAATTTGTAAGCTGAGGCCTTAAGATATAAATAAACCTCACCAAGTTACCCAGTAAGGGGAACAGCTGAAACTGAACATACCTCTTCACTTTCAATCAGATACTCTTTCTTTATACCCTACTGGCATCCTCCCTGCCCCACCCCGCCCCGCACATGCACTGGGGCTAAAAAGGAAATATAGCCAAAATTAAAATAACATATATATAATTTTAGTTTGGCTAAAATCTTAAGTTACCAAGTTACTGTTTGGAAGGACAGAGTAGATCCAAGATATGAATGTGAAGAAAACAAATAAGTGAATTTCTCCTTGGGATTCATCCAACAAAGCTGAAAAAATATCACTTTCATCTTTTGTAATTTTCTAGGTTTGAATCATAGTTATAAATTGTTTGCTTTCAAATATTAGATTGTTTAAAAAATTCCTCTTCCCACACAGACCATTATGAAATAATATCACACTGATAGGTGTTAAATATATGATGTGCATTTTCAGAAAATATAGAAGAATAATGTTCTGACTTCTACTTAAAGAAACTGACAATGGTGATGTACTTATTGTTAACACGTTATAAATATATGTAAAAATGTGGCACAAAATGCTAGGAAAAGAAATGTGTTTTGATAACAGCATTACTTCTACAGCTTTTCTCTCTAGACTGGACCTTTTGCAAATATGCTCCCCAAGGTAGTATTTGTGTTTTGTTGAGGGTTCCACTCCCTCTTTAATTGCTGCCATTGCTGCCTTTTTTTAAGTGACAGTCAGTCAAATTTTCCACAGCAAGGAAAGCCATATCTTTTTTCTAAGGTAAACAGTTCAGGGAAAACACCCAGGAAAACCATAAAACTGGCTTAAGCGTTTAATGAGAGCCATTTTATTACTGGATAAAATTATCAGCATTTATGGCTTGCTTTGCTTTTCACTGAAAGCAATGACTATTTCAGGCAGCTGGTGAGATTGATCTGACAGTTTAAAATATGGAATTACTATGATCTTTAAGAGGAATAAATTGATGATAAGCTATATCATCAGGAGTTGCGGAAGCACAGAAGGGTGTACACCTGCTTCCAGGTGTTACCGTAAAGTTCGGCCACTAAATACGAGACCAGCATTCTACAGTTCCTGAACTGGGTAACATGTAATAGGAATTCAGGGTTACCATTTTCTTCTCAGATCATAAGAAGTTTTAGAAATGTTGTTTTAGACACTGTGATGGCAATTCACTTTTGAAAAGAACAAGAAACCTAGTCTTTTGCAGGATTAAGAACTCTGTAAATGGAGTGTATGCATTTGAAGGGAGTAGACTTGGGGGCTGTTAATCTTTTTTTGTGCCATGGACCCCTTTGGCAAGCTAGTGAAGGCTAGGGACCCCTTTATAGAGTATAACATTTTAAAATATATGAAATAAAATATTGGTTTATAAAGAAAGCTGATTATTGCCCAGGCATGGTGGTGGGCACCCATAATCCCACCTACTCAGGGGATTACAGGAGAGGCAGGAGACTTGCTTGAACTTGGGAGGCAGAGGTTGCAGTGAGCCAAGATTGTACCACTGTGCTCCAGCCTGGGCAACAGAATGAGTCTCCATCTCAAAAAAACAAAACAAAACAAAAAGCCAATTATGTTGAAATACATGTAGCCATGGCAGTCTGCAGACCCTTTAAATAATATTTATGTGTGCATTGGAGCGTTGCAGCACATTTTTCCCCTTCTACTTCTGTGGGGTACTCCAACATAGTTCCAAAGTTTCATGTAAAATTTTTGAGGAGAGAGGAACTTACATCACTATAAAGAGTAAAATGATGATAGAAAATCCTAAGTTCTTTTCGTACTACCTACTTCTGCTAGCATCATAATGAACATGTAGCACATCCTGAATATTTAGGGGTTACATACAATAAACTCAGGTTGAAATGAACTGAAAGTGCTGTCATTTGCTTCAAAATGAAATTTATATTGCCTCTACCTTTGAGTAACAAGATGGAGAACTGTGCCAAAAATACATTAGTAAAATCAATAAGCAGGTTTCAGTTGAGCTTCTGCAGATTAGATATAATGCCTCAATGGGTTCTTTGGAAAATAAGAAATTAACAAAAACAATGTTATACTCTCCCCTTCATTTTGCCAATGAGAAATTGGACAGGAGGAAGTTAGACAACTGCAGCTAAACCATAGCCTGACAAATATGGTCAGGACCAGGAATAAAGTACAGAATGACTTTCCACTTCATGACATGTCTCCAGGAGGTAGGGAGAAAAGAAGGAAAAAGAAGCAGCTACTTAGTGTCAGGCAGAGAAGCAGATGAAGGGCACAGCCAGAAGCAAACTGAAGTCCATCTGACCACAGAAAGCACTCTCTCCTCTCACCATGCTGCCTGACTTGACCCGCACAGACTCACTGCTTCCATCCATGGAGGATCCTGGCCTTCATTTGTGTAAAACTAAATCATTTTTATGTGAAGAGGATTTATGAGACATGGCTAATGGATTTTTAAATTTTAAAATGGTTTTTTTAAGTTTGAGGAAATATGAGTCAATAGTTCAATAATATTATTTTGGTCATTGAAAAGATATCATTTTGATTATGGTAATCAGCTGTTCTCTAAAACTCTAAGAATTGGAAAAGAAAAGGAAGTGACTTTTAGATGCAACAGATTCATGTCAGGGTGAAGAAATACATCCTGAGAGCAGGGCTGTGAAAGATCCTTTTTTTGGATGGTCTATTATTATCACAAAATGTTTTACATATCTTTACATTGTGGAATTCTAATGATTCAAAGTCTATAAACCCTTATCTTAGGGAGCACAAAGACCAAGGAGTATGCTACAACTCAGAAACAAGTACTTAGCTAGGAGTCCAATAAACGCAGAAAGGCAAACAGTTAATCTTTCAGAACTTCAAAGGACAACAGCAACAAGTCTACCAAGTAGAACATGAAGAAAAAAAGGTTCCAGAATGATGGCTCCTGGAACAGGTAACTGGGCTTCACTGAAGTGTACAATCAGGCCTAGCAACTGGCTAGGTAATGAATCCAAGAGTTTGGAAAGAACAAAGGCTAAATTCCCACCTACTAGGGCTGGAAATCAGCCAATTTTGGACTACTTCCTAGTAGTCACTGATTACCTTAGATAAAAGAACTCTGTTCTACAGACTCCTTTATTTTTATGAATTTTTGTTTAGGTTTGGTTTTGGTTTGGGTTGTTTTTTATTTTGTTTTGCTTAGTGCACTGGTTATCCATTTTATGGATTTTTCTTTCTGTCTTTAAAAACAATTTTTCTTTCTGTCTTTAAAAACTCCCACTCTAGAATAACCATCTAGCTTCTTTGCTCTTAGCATTTAAACATGTTGCAGAAAAACAACATACCCTGGAAGGCTAGTTTTAATTTAAGTCCATATTCTCAAAACCCACAGAGGCTCTCTACACTACAAGGCATCTTTCTAAGTTTGTTTGGTGGACTTGTATTCCCACCGGAAAAAGTCACTTTATTCCCTTCTCTCACTGAAGTTTCTCACCCCACCCCAACTCCCACTCTTAGCAGGCGACCTCATCTTCCTTCACTGAGAAAGCAGAAAGCACCAGAGGGAAGTTTCTCATCTTCCCACCATCAAATCTGCATATTTCCCTGCAAGTGCACTTGGGTTCCCCTTCTCCCTGCCACAAAGGAGGCAATGTTCCTCCTACTGTTACAGACCTGGCACCACCATGGCTCTCTGGATGCAAAATCCCTCTGCTCAAGGACTTTATTCTGATGGTCACGTCTCTCTTTCTTTCCTGAATCATCAAATTTTACTTTTTTTTTTTTTTTTTTTTTTTGAGACGGAGTCTCTCTCTGTCGCCCAGGCTGTAGTGCAGTGGCGCGATCTCGGCTCACTGCAAGCTCCGCCTCCTGGGTTCAAGCCATTCTCCTGCCTCAGCCTCCCAAGTAGCTGGGACTACAGGCGCCCACCACCACGCCTGGCTAATTTTTTGTATTTTTTTTTTAGTAGAGATGGGGTTTCACCATGTTAGCCAGGATGGTCTTGATCTCCTGACGTCGTGATCCGCCCGCCTCGGCCTCCCAAAGTGCTGTGATTACAGGCGTGAGCCACTGAGCCCGGCCCAAATTTTACTTTCAACTGGATAATCTAATTGGCAAACTTGTTACAGTCTCTCTGTCGACTCCATATTCCTTTTCCCTGCTATGTCTCCATTTGGATGCTGTGTTTCACTGACAGACTTCTCTGGATACAGATACTTACCCTGTATCCAGGAGCCAGCTATCCTCATCACGCATTCCTCCCATCCCATTTACACTTCCTTCTTCTGTCTACCCCCACCACTCCATTGAACCTGCACTAATCAAGATCATTCATGACCTCCTAATTTCCAAATGTAGCAATCACTTTTCCGTCGTCATCTTATTCAACCTCTTTGTTTCCTCTAGAACCACTTTCCCTCCTTTGCTCCCACAACATCACCCTAATCCCTGGTTTTCCATCTAATTTCTTAGTTGTTCCTTTTTTTTTTTTTTTTTTGAATCGGAGTCTCGCTCTGTCACCCAGGCTGGACTGCAGTGGCGCGATATCGGCTCACTGCAAGCTCCGCCTCCCGGGTTCCCGCCATTCTCCTGCCTCAGCCTCCAGAGTAGCTGGGACTACAGGCGCCCGCCACAACGCCCGGCTAATTTTTTCTATTTTTTTTTAGTAGAGACGGGGTTTCACCGTGTTAGCCAGGATGGTCTCGATCTCCTGACCTTGTGATCCGCCTGCCTCAGCCTCCCAAAGTGCTGGGATTACAGGCGTGAGCCACCGCGCCCGGCCCTTAGTTGCTTCTTTGCAGGCTCATTAACAAATGCCACTCTCTGCCTGGAACTCTAGCGTGAGCCATGCCATTCTCACTCCACTTACCGCCTCCTGTAGATGGCTTTTTATCCGTCACATCTGTGCTTCAATTCTATGCCTCAGAGAGCCCTTCCCATTCTCCGCCTTCCCATGTTATTCTCTATCATTGAAGCCCATTTGCTTCCTTTTTATAATTTATTATCTGTTTGTTTGTATACTTATTATCTGTCTCCACTACGACGGAATGAACTATACCTGCTTTATTCACTCAGGTATGCCCTAAATGTAGCACAGTACCTAGCATGTAGCTGTTATTAATTAAAACTGACTGAATTAGCGAAGGAATAAATACATACTGCTCAGTGACCAACAATTCCTGATTGACATTTAACATCTGCATTTCTTGACATAGGAGGCAAAATTGGTAAGTGAAAAAGAAGAGTAGATATTATCTAAATAGCTTCATACAATACCTGTTCTTTTTCTAAGTATTAAAAAAATGCATTTTCCTACTCCTACTACTTTTCTAAGCATACTATATGTATTAATAAAATGGTATATAGAAATTATTTTTTCACAGAAACTTAAAATTCATATGAGAGGATTCTTTTCATTGCGATGATAAAAAGTGCTTGAAGATTCTTATCTGTTTAAATTACATCTTAGATTGACAAATTGGCTTGGTTGATTAATATCTTATGTACCTATTAATATATAATAACAATTAATCAATATTAATTATTAAGATATATTATATGTAATATATGGTGTATTGAATAATTAATGATTTACCCCAATTAATTCATATTGATTATTAATTATATTAATGCATAGACTATATATTAATACTGGGGTATTAATTCATATAAATAGCTTATTAATACTTATTAATACATAACATATTGATCAGCCAAATCAAATTTGTCAACCTAAAACATATTTTAAACAGATTGTAAGAATTACTGCAAACAGTGAATGAGTTTCACAAATTTGATTCTTTCTTTTATTGCTTTTCATTGACAAAAAAGGCATCATTACAGACAATAATAAAGATGAGAGGGAAAAAATGCATGTAAATATTGTGAAGCTTTATATATATAAAATGTAAATCTCTGGTTGTCACCAGCTCAAAAAGTAAGTACCAAGTAATAGATTATAAGTAAGCATCAAACAGATTTCCAACTAAATCTTTAATTTACCAAGAAGCCTCTTTTAAATTACAATTGTTGCTGTGACAAATCTTTCTAAAATGGGTTAGTGGCATTGTCTTCTAAGAATCAAGGATATAACAGTATTTTAAAGTTATTATCCGAACATGTATTACCATTGATCACTGAAAGTGAACTACAGAAATTTCCTAGTGTTATCTCTTTGAGATCTAAGTTCATGACCTCAGCAAATTTTAAATTCATCCACCTCTTCTTCATGGCAGTTGAATGAAAAGGAAGTTGATAACCTGTTTGAGTTTTGTGGTAGACACAACAGCAGCTAATGGATATTAAGAAATCATAATTATAGATGCAGCAGTCTATGCAGAATGATCCCATAACTGTGTGCATCTTTAGACACTTTTCCTTGATTGCTTTTCATTAAATTCTTACATAATTGCTCCAAATTATTTTTCAATACTTTCATAATATTGCATCAAATACATGTTTTTAAAAGTCCACAAAATGAATTGCCTTTTTGTTTCAAAATTTAAAACACCATTTATCTGCCTCGAGACTATCCTAGGCAGACACTGTCTCTTCTTATAGATCCAAGAATTCTGCAAAAATGCTTTTTTCCATAAGGGGTGAACATCCCAGTTTACTGCCTGTGTACTGCATTTAACCTGCTTATCCTGTCAAAACTGTGGGCATAAAAGTATGGGGCAAATAAGAAGTGTGTCAATTTACTGACTGAAATTCAGAAGCCATGTGCTGACCTAACGTTTCTAGTGGCACAGTTGCATCCAGCAGTAAAACCTGACCTAGTATGCATTATTTATTACCACATCATAGTATGTATACTAAGTCAAGTGTATAACTAACATTGGGTTTTACCCCTGAGAAGGAGTATCTGCCTTATCATAAGCTACTGAATTATTTGGAAAGGTAAAATAATAATTTTTTTGTCCAAATGATAAATCCAAGGTCAGAGTAACCATTTTGATACAAATGCTTTATGCCAACTGCCAGGTTTAATAAGAGCCAGAAAGCGCCATAGGTTCTGTAGGTTATACTTAGAAAATTCTAAGAAAATTCTCTACTACCAACCTGAAAGCAAAACATTTGGTAAAATCAGTACTTTTTACATAACTCATGAAATGTGTTTATTTTGTATTTTTAGATAAAATGTAATATATTTTATTTTCTTAAAGTAGTATACATACTACTGTACAAAATACTATATAGCTCCAAAATTGCACAACCTCCTCTATTACGTCAATCAGTAATCAAGTTATAAGGGCAGAACAATTGAGTTATTATGGAAACATGCACCAGGAGAGTGGACTTCCTGGGCCTTCTCTAATAATTTTTCTGATGTTAACTCCAATAGAAAGAGTGTGACAACCTCAAATAATACACACTAAAACTAAAAATATAAACCAATATATTTAAACATTTAAATACATCAAAATGGAAATCATAAGGCAGACATTTAAAAAAAGAAAAAACATTCGACTTTTCAACAGCTCTTTTTCACATCTGTAAAATGTGGATAGTAACACCTGCACTGCTAACTTATACAGTTATTGTGGAAATAAAGTTCATAACCAATCTCTTTATCAACCACAAAGCCTGTGAAAATAAAAAAATACTGGGCCTCTGATTTTTTTCAAACTACATAATGAGAAAACAGCTTGTAAATTAAATAACAAAACAAAAACCTAAGCAAGTATAAGCTGAGTATCATAAATACATGAGTTTTCTGTACTGTAGAAGAATATATATTATGGACATTTGTTTACTAATTGAAAGCACACTGTTACCTAAAATACCGAATTTTTTTCTGAAGACTGCAGAAGTCAAGCAAATGAAGTGGAAGATTGGGGAAAAGGAAGCAGTTGATTCACAACTGCATATGCCAAAAAGGAGTGGGAAGAAAAATGAGAGCCAATTTGGTCTATTATCTTCAATGGAGAGTGATGGCTAAACTCTGACACTGATAACTTTCAGCGTCAGGTGTCTGCTGAGTTTCTCTAAGCTCGTTTCAATTCATTTAATAAGTGATTAGACTGGTTAAGGGTAGCTTTACACATCTGCTTATGGTGAGCATTGAGTTGTTTATGCTTATTTCATTTTTTGTATAAGGAAAGGTAAACTGTATTTTCAAGGTATGTTGTAAGATTTGCACTAAGAATCACAAAAATAATTAAAAAACTTAGAATCACATAGCAAAAGTAGCAAATATATAATGCATCCTTTATTAACAGGCAAGTAATGGTTTCAGAGGACCAGAATAACCTCTGCTCTATTTACTGTCTTCTTTGGAAAGAACTCCAGAACCAACCTTTTGGTTCCCCCAACTATTTATTACCCTAATAGTCAAGGGGTAGAAGACAAAGAGTTGGCCAGAACTGAAGTTCATTTTCTCTAAATTGGTTGTTCACAACCAAGAATATTATTTTCCTCACAAAACTTTTTTTTTAATAAGAAACAAAGTCTCGCTCTGTCACCCAGGCATGAGTGCAGTGTGTGGTCATAGCTCACTGCAGCCTCAAATTCCTGTGTTCAAATGATCCCCCTGCCTCAGCCTCCCAAATTGCTGGATTACAGGTGCATGCCACCATATCCAGCTGATTTTTTCAAAATTTTTAATAAAATTTTAATTAATCTTGCTATTTGAACAGGCTGGTCTCAAACTCTTGGGCTCAAGCCTGCCAAAGTGTTGGGATTACAGGTGTAAGCCACTGCACCCAGCCTTACAAAACTTAAACAATCATCACACCACCCTTAGTCCTAACTATATCTTCTTTACATTATTCAGGCCAGGATGTCTCTGGGGCTGGGTTTTAGCCATCATCTCTGAACCCTCCAGTTTTCCCATCGTTTGTAAACTATTGGTCTATGAGAATAAAAAATAATTTGCTCTCATTTTTCTACGTATTCTCACCCATTTTTAAGGGGAAGGTTTCACTAAACACTAAAAATAACCCTCTAACAATGAGAAAAACAATGTTTATAGAATTTCTACTTCCAGTTCAAAATTTCATCTATATTGTTAAGACTCTTAATATTCTTCAAAATTACTGAGGACCCCAAAAGGGCTATGATTATGTAAGTTATATCCGTTAATATTTATCATATTTGAAATTGAAACAGAAAATTTTTAAAAATCACATTGAAAGAGGCAATTCACAAACATAGACATATAAGTGGCCACTATGAAAATTGCTCAACTTTGTTCAAGAAAGAAATGTAAATTTAAGCAAGATACCATTTTCGTATATCAATTATCCAAGTTGTTGGATTTGTTGTCATTTGCTCTGTTTGATGATGGCACCCAGTATTGACATAGAAAACTCTACTCTCTTACATTGCTCATAAATGGTTACCATATTCCTCAAGAACAAAATGTCAAAAATAATCACTAGCATTCCATGAGATTTTGCTAAATATTTTAAAGAATCCTCAAAATACCCAACTATTATTATTTCTATTTTACAGTTGAGAAGACAACATTTTAAGGATATAAAGTAATTGGATTATCATCTCACAACTTGTAAGTAGTAAAATTTTTGTTAGAACCTAGAAAATAAGCTTTAAGAATCTACCATAAGGAAATAAACAAAAATGTATACAAGCATATATTAAAAAGGTACTAGATAAAATATTATTTATAATAGTGGAAAATTGTTATCAATCTAAATATCCAACAATTATTTATAATAGTGGAAAACTAATCTATCTAAATATCCAACAAGATATAATTGGCCAATACAACCTATATACAGACTACAAATTTCATATAGTAAGAACAATACTCTTTTGCTCATGGATAGATTGCCATTACTTGCATTACACACAGTAGGGACTTAATAATATATGTTAAATATGTGAATACAAAATAATGCATGATTATTAAGAAATCATGTTTTAACAATGTATTTCATGAATGAGGGAGAAGCATGTTACAAAAGAGCATGAACAGTGTGACCACAATTTTGTAAAACTACATGTATATATAGAAACATATCTAGATGTATAAACATGTATATACATGAACTTCTTGTCTGTCTCTTTGCTGATGCATACTGGGTACTCAATAGATATTTGTTGATTGAATTAAGGATTGAATTACATTTTAAAAGTACCTTGGGAGAAATAATAGGTAATATTTTCTTTTTCTTCCTTGCAATTTTCTATATTTAATGAAATTTTAAACAGTGAGTGTGATTTATCTTTATAATAAACAATAGTATTATAAAAACTAATCATTCTGGGAAATGTCATTAGGAATTTTGGAATAAAAGTAGTAAATATAGACACCCCACAATCCAATAAAAAATAACTTGCATCTGATTTTCTTATTATGTTTCACTTACTGCATTTGGCAATAAAAACAAGAGATGTTATGGAAAAATGTCAAGCGTAATACTGTACAGTTAATTATTATTGGTGTTGAGTCTAGAACCTAGGTCACTTGGTTTCAGGCAAGCAGTTTTTTCCATTACACCAAGTTTCTTGGAGTTCTAGAATACCAATGAATAAATGACTACGTGGGTGCTGCAATATCCACTGTTAGTTCCTTACTTATAAGTAAAATGATTTTCTAATTGATAATTTTATATTATCAGAAAACTCCAAAGTTCTAAGAAATATTGCATTTTCATGTAATATGCATTGTCTTTGGGGATTGGTGAGCTTCTTAAAGGTGTTTTTAAATTTATGTGTGTTGGAATGGCATAATGTGCATTATTCTAGGGAGGGGTCCATACCTGTCACAAGATTGTAAAAGTGTCTTTGATGGAAGAAAAGATGAAAAAGATGAAAAAAAGAAAGAAAAAGAAAAGAAAGAAAAAACAAAAGAAAGAAAGAAAGAAAGAAAGAAAGAAAGAAGAAAGAAAGAAAGAAAGAAAGAAAGAAAGAAAGAAAGAAAGAAAGAAAGAAAGAAAGGAGAAAGAAAGAAAGAAAGAAAGGAGAAAGAAAGAAAGAGAAAGAAAAGAAAGAAAGAGAACGAAAAGAAAGAAAGAGAAAGAAAAAAGAAAGAAAGAAAGTTAAAAATAACTAAAGCTATACAATCTGGAGCAAGAAGGATGAAAAAACTGATGGTAAATAAAAGCAAACAAGAGGAAAGGGAACCACAACTAATTCTGTCTTCCTCTTTTTTATTCATGGAACATAATTTTAATATGTAGATGATTCTATTTTATGACTGCTTCCTAAGTACCAGCACTAGAAAAGATAATGGGTTAAAAACACAAGCCAAATAACTTCTATGGAATGAACATTTTCAGTTGCTAAAAATCTATTTAATAATTTTTCTTTTCCTAATTAAATGTAAACGCAAAACACTTCAGAATAACTTACTTTTTTTTTTTTTTTTTTTTTTTGAGACAAAGCTTCGCTGTTTTCGCCCAGGCAGGAGTGCAATGGCGCAATCTTGGCTCACTGCAACCTCCACCTCCTGGGTTCAAGCAATTCTCACGCCTCAGCCTCCCAAGTAGCTGGGATTACAGGCACCTGCCACCATGTCCAGCTAGTTTTTCTATTTTTAGTAGAGATGGGGGTTTCACCACGTTGGCCAGGCTGGTCTCGAACTCCTGTCCTCAAGTGATCCACCCGCCTCGGCCTCCCAAAGTGCTGGTATTACAGGCATGAGCCACTGCGCCCAGCCAGAATAACTTACTTTTTAAAAATACGTTAAAAAGATGCAATATCTTATCTCAAAAAATATGCTTCCCCTAAGGGAAGTTTGTAAAACTCCTTTGAGCAAATGCACATTAAACACTTCTCTATGCATTTCACAATTATTGCTTAATTTAAAATTTAACTCTTCCAGAGCTAATGAAAGAAGTAAATACCTGTTTCTTATCCCAACCTCTAACTTGATTGGCAAGGTGTAGGAACCTCTAAAATGTAACTTTAAAATTCTTAACAGAGCTTGTTTCACTACAGTCCTCTACAAATATCCCTTGAGCCACAATTCCAAATTTAAACAACAAAGAGAAACAAAAATACAAATCTTCTTTGAACCCAAATTATGTTGGCAAATCTAACTTTAGAATTGACACCCATTCAAACAGTACGCCTCTAATACTCTCCATCTGCCTTAGCTAAATAAATGCTGACATCATCAACCCGTATGAGGAGTATTTCTTGTTCTGGTTTTGGAGGTGAATTTATTTTTAAGACTAAAATGATTATAAATTGTAGGAGATAGATACATTCATCCACTGATACTTTAAAGTCAAATACCTTTTTTTTCTGTTTTTTTGGAAACAAAATTACTAAAATATCCACACTCAAAATTTAACTATGTAATTTGATCAAATATTTTCAAGTATCTAGTTTTGAGGTTTTTTTTTTCTCCTGGCAAGCCAAGTAACTTAGGGGAAGGGTGGATCATCAGAACACCAGTCCGTTTACAGTTAATTTTTCAATAATCCTCTTTCTTTCGCATAATTCTGCAAAATATTGACTAGCCAGGAAAGCGTCCCATAAGTAACCAAAATGACCAATTTTTAGAAATTTAAAGTTAAGTGAGTCAACGAAGTCTCTCGCTAAAGATCGCTAGGGCTGTCAAACAGCACAGCATGCTGCTGCTTAAGTTTGGGGATCAGTAACCATTGGGTGTCATCACGTGGAACGCTAATAAGCGCCACCTCACCGCCGTTTTGAATGCTAACTTTCTGGGACTCCAACCCAAAGAAACACCTTAATCTTTGACTCCACAGTGCATTTAGATCCAGGAAGGCAAATCCGCGTGGGTTAGAAGAAAACTGAGGTCCTAATCTGTGTTTCATTTCAAAAGGCAGAGGACATGCTGACTTTTTAAAGCAGCGAGGTTTCCCCTCCCTCCTTTCTTCCTTCCAAGTAAACTACCAAGTAAAAGCTAAGGAGGATGGGAGAGGGAAGTGGAGCAGGGGAAGAATAAATATACTGCTTACAGTTCCCAGAGTTACCTGAGAATCTTCAGGCTCCTCAATGCCTCTAGCTTTCTGTCAGGATCCTTTTTCAGCTCCGGACTTAGAGAAAGTCTTATCCTGGGTAGGAGGGGCTAAAATATGGGCTGGTCTCCTTGCGCTTTTGCAGATGTTTTAAGGTGGAATTAAAGGGGAAGAGGGTGAACACTCTCTTCTCATAGAAGCTAATACTGTAAATGTAAATGCTTAGTTATTAGAACCAGGAGTTTGAAGTCAGAAAATATGCTTAAATAATATGTAAATTAACCAGTCCTAAATTCCATGAGTGCTGCTGTGGTTTTCTGTGTGTGCGATGTGTGTGTGTGTGTGTGTGTGTGTGCGCGCGCGCGCGCGCGTCTGAAATTGCTACTTGTCCTTAAGCAGTAACTACTTCCTCCTTCTTTCCAAAGGAGAACAAAATTGAAAAGACAGTGAATAATCTAGAGCATTTTTGCATTATTTAAAAAGGCAAAGTTTATAACAGACCCCAAATATAAAAATGTACGTTTTTTTAAAATGAATATCAGACCACTTTAAAAATCAAATCTGTTCAAATATTTCCACTCCAGACTCAGAACACCTGTGTTGATAATAATTTCTTTGTAAATTTAAGATTAAAGGCATACCAAATAATGTAATATATATGTTGAGATTTAGGGAAGAAAATGAAATCAGATTGAATTCCAAATTTGCAATGTAAATCCCAATACCTTATAGCACTGTAATGAAGAAGGTGCACTGTTTAAATGTACCCAAATTCCATAAGAATCAATTCATGTCTTTAAAGATTGACATGTTCATTTAGTATATCTTGTTTTTCAAACACAGGATCTTGTTTTTGCCTTTAATTAAATACTGAACTCACTCTCCTAACTCTCTTACAACATTTTCAAAGAATATAATTTCATTAAATCTTCTGGAATATCTGCTTTCTGTAGCCCAACATTCAACTCTTATTTGTTTTTATTTTTTTCCCCTAAATTCAACCTGGTATATTATAAATCTCTCCTTGAAAAAAAAAAAAAAAAAAAAAAAAAGCCAGTAATGTCTTTTTTACAAAGGATAGATTTACAATAAAAATTTTTCAGGCTGGGCACCGTGGCTCACGCCTGTAATCCCAGCACTTTGGGAGGCCAAGGCGGGAGGATCACGAGGTCAGGAAATCGAGACCATCCTGGTTAACACGGTGAAACCCCCGTCTCTACTAAAAATACAAAAAATTAGCTGGGCATGGTGGCGGGCACCTGTAGTCCCAGCTACTTGGGAGGCTGAGGCAGGAGAATGGCGTGAACCAGGGAGGCAGAGCTTGCAGTGAGCCGAGATTGTGCCACTGCACTCCAGCCTGGGCGGCAGAGAGAGACTGTGTCTCAAAAAAAAAAAAAAAATTCTCTTTCCAAAGAAATCCCTGAATTTCTAGAAAAGGAGGTGTATGTTAAATAGAGGAGCAGAGAGCACACTGGTAGTTTTCACCTCTTTCCCCCAGACACAACTGGTGAAAGAAAGAATCTATACTGCAGGGCATGTTCGTTCTAAGACTCTAATAAAAAAGACTCCCTGGAAAAGCAGCTTCACAGTGCTTATAGAGCACAAAAAAAGTGCTCTAGTGCTTTTCTGATAACAAAAAGTTACAACTGTCAGTATTTCCAGATGATATCCAATAGTGTGTCATGCATTAAAGATAAAAAAATTATTTAAACGCTTTTAAAGAAAATGTCATTTTACGTTATGGTTAGGGTTAAAATATATGGGGAGAAGTTTGTCTCTTTCCAGCCTTACTAAATGAGGCTGATTTATCTCCACCTTTATAATGAATAAAGGCTGCTGCAGGTATGTCTTCTCTCTGAAATCAGTGCAGATCAAATCCCATTTACCCATTTTGTGGTTCTATGGCCTCCTTATCTCATCTATTTTGGCTCACTACTTGTGATCTATTGTTCACATAGACCCCTAGGTGGATAGTACAAGTTCAGATTTGCCGTCTTCACTTTGTCCAATTTCCTCCAAAAATATTTCCAGCATTGACCTACTGGCTTCAAAATCCTCCGCTTCCACCTTAGGTAAGACAGGCCCTGACTTCCATAGCGTGCTTCAGTCTATAGGATCAATTAGGTCTGAAGACCCCTCTTCACTTGATTTGTCCATCAACAAAGATTAGTCATCGGGGACCCATCTGAAACTGAGCAATATCATAGCAGTTTCTCTGAATCCAATTCTACCATTTGCACTATTTCCAGCTAATAAGTTTCACGCAGTTTGCTAGTAATTTTCCACATCTTTAAAATTTTAGAAAGAGAATAATAAACTAAGAACTAGATAAGTAATCAAAAGGAACAACCCCAAAACTGGCCAAATTAACTAACAAAGAACGCCTACTTGTCAAAAGCCATGGCTCAAAAACCCCAGGGGGTTGGGAGGGGGAACCCTGATGTTTGCATGATTGATTTTTCTTTCTTTCTTTTTTTTAATTTTACTTTAAGTTCTAGGGTACATGTGCACAACGTGCAGGTTTGTTACATAGGTATACATGTGCCATGTTGGTTTACTGCACCCATTAACTCGTCATTTACATTAGGTATTTCTCCTAATGCTATCCCTCCCCCTGCCCCTCACCCCATGACAGGCCCCTGTGTGTGAGGTTCCCCGCCCTGTGTCCAAGTGTTCTCATTGTTCAATTACCACCTATGAATGAGAACATGAGGTGTTTGGTTTTCTGTCCTTGTGATAGTTTGTTCAGAATGATGGTTTCCAGGTTCATCTATGTCCCTGCAGAGGACATGAATTCATCATTTTTTATGGCTGCATAGTATTCCATGGTGTATATGTGCCACATTTTCTTAATCCAGTCTATCATTGATGGACATTTGGGCTGGTTCCAAGTTTTTGCTATTGTGAATAGTGCCACAATAAATATACGTGTGCATGTGTCTTTACAGTAGCACAATTTATAATCCTTTGAGTATATACCCAGAAATGGGATGGGTGGGTCAAATGGTATTTCTAGTTCTAGATCCTTGAGGAATCACCACACTGTCTTCCACAATAGTTGAACTAGTTTACATTCCCACCAACAGTGTAAAAACGTTCCTATTTCTCCACATCATCTCCAGCATCTGTTGTTTCCTGACTTTTTAATGATGGTCATTCTAACTGGTGTGAGATGGTATCTCATTGTGGTTTTGATTGCATTTCTCTGATGACCAGTGATGATGAGCATTTTTTCATGTGTCTGTTGGCTGCATAAATGTCTTCTTTTGAATGATTTTTCTTTCTTTATGCCAAGCTGTTTTCTGTTATGTCTTACTATTTCCAATTCACCTATCTTGTGCTCTAACTATATGAAACTGCTTTGTTTCCCATAAACTTGAGCAAGGGTAATGAGATAGTATATGAGAGTTAAATCTGGATAGAAAATGAAGATGATTAGCCAGCATAGGGTACTAAGAGAGAGTTGAAGAGGGAATCTAATCCAGATTGCAGGTAAAATCAGAAAATGGCTACCAATCAGCTAATTTACTTATAATAATGTATCCTTCTATTCCACAGGCTATGCTTGAGTCTTCTGGTCCAACTGTATTTATAGTAAAATAATAAGTTGATATTTTTGCTACTTATTTGTATCTGTGAATATAATTAACATGAATCATTTCTCTTTTTAGGTATTAACAAAATTAATCAGGTTAGTAAAATAGCAAGTCACAGAAAATGATTTTCTCACCTTGTCAAGTTTTCTGGCATCCCACTAATTGACCTCTACCTTTCATTCAAACTAACACAGAGACTATTCTCCTTGCACATGGTTTCCCTAAATTCCACTAGAATAATCCTATTCATCCTGCAAGGCTTAGCTCAAGTACTATCTTGTCTGGAAAATTTCCCTACCCTTTTCCTTCTCCAGCAGAATTCATTATTCTACTTGTATGAAAATGCTCATTAGAGCACTGATCATGTATTATACTTGGCTATACAAGAAAAAAAATATTTTATATTCCATCAGGGCATGAGGCAAGTCTTTTTCATTTTAATAAACCCTCTTTTCACCTGAAGTTTATAACACATTAGGAGCTCAATGAATGTTTGTTGAATTTGTTTTCTGTGATATCAGGGTCAAAGATATCTTAAACCTGACACCTAAATAGCACTCTACCTGCCACTGCCATCTCCATCATTACTGAAGAATAGACATTTTATTTTTTTAATACCCTCCAATCCACACACACACTGATAAATTACTGACAATATAAAACTAACAAGAAGTAAGGGTGAAATAGACCCTAATTAAAATGTATTTACCATGAATTTAAAAATCAGATGTTATGATGAAACTACAGTTCTCAGGAGAGCGTATCTGTGAACAATAAGACCTATATTTTATAGCTAAATATCTACCAGTAGTTACACCTACATTTGCAAAGGTCTTTTGACCTAAACAATGGAAGCAATACTTTTCTCTTACTTTGAATTGAACTCATTAAACAAATTATTACTGCTTAATTAAACTTTTCCCTCCTTTTTTAATATATTAAGAAAACTATAACAAATAAATTACTACTAATATTGACTGTTACTTCTTTACATAGAGCCTACAATGGGCCAGGTACTTGTGTTAGTACTACATTTGTTATATCACTAACCATTATATTCATGAAATGAGACATTATTATCTTTATTTAAAATCTCAATATTCAGTAAGCATATAAAATTTGTAGTGAGTCTGGGATTTTAATCAAGTCTGTCCAACTCCAAAGCCCACAATTTTTCTAGTGTATCACACTGTCTCATAGCAAGTTTTGTTTGGTCATCTTTTCAGCCTTGTCCCAAGTCAACCAAATCTCTGACTGTTAGGGAGCAGTGGTAGTGGAGTTACTAATAGATAATTAAAGCCTCCATTATCCTAAGCACCCAGGCTAGGAACCTTCTACTATTCTCTTCCACATCAGCAATGGTCACAGTCTTGCCCGTTTTCTTCCTTCAACCCACCCAACTCCTTTATTTATCTTCTGGTTTCTATCTTCACGTTTTTATATCTGCATTTTCCTGTCCATTTTACTATCAAAATATTAACTTGTACTCTTGCTTTACTATCACTTACCTATACTACCATATGATCTTTACTCCTGCATCTCCTTTTCAGTCTTAAAATCATCCTAGGCTTCACTAACCGATAGACATTCCTACAATTCAGGTCATTTCACTACCCTACCCATACCACCCACTTCCATATGCCACCTATTGATTTATGTTACTACACTTTAAAAATACCTCTTTTCCTTTTGCAGATGAAGTAGAAGTAAAAATTAAATCAGAATACTCTCAGATTTTATCACAAATTACAAATTGTCATACTGTCAACAATAAATATGACTTAACACACATTAGAAAATTTTGGCTACAGACAAACCATGTTCAGTACCTTTTGATAAAACTGAGTTGTCCTAATTCATTTTACCTACTTGTGGCAATAATTTTACACGTCGTTATCTGCTCTCTAAGAGCCCTCTAAATTTGCTAAAGGCATGTCTAGTTTTAGTAATTCTATAGGAATGGGCACGAGCTCAATTACTCACCTCAGAAACTGACTGGCAGGCACTTTGCAGGGCTTTAAAAATACTTGTGCTCTTGGAATTTAAATGTACTGACGACAGTAAGAAAGGCAGAGCCTGTGTCCTTTGCTTTGAGGTAATCCTGAGTAGGACAAATTACTGCTAAGTGAATTTCCAGTGCCTCCCATGTAGCTGAGCTCTGATAGATGTCAGTAGAGAATTTTTATAGAAGATTTGGTTGTCTAGGGCTAAGATAATAACACTATTCCTATACTTATATTTATAAAACCAATGACTGAGCAGCTTCAAAAGCTCTTTGCTACTTGATTCCCATAATAAATCTCATCTTATATATGTGTGTGTGTGTATGTATATGTGTGTGTATATATACATATATATTCTATTGCTTATGATAGAATGTGTGTATATGTGTATGTATATATATATATTCTATTGGTTATGAATATATATATTCTATTGGTTATGATTCCCTAGAAAACCCTGACTAATACACCTATTGAGATATTTTTACATCCCAGAAAATAGTAAGATAGTCCAAAAACCGAATTTAAAATAAAAGATGAATATCCTAACGAGTTGCCTATCCATTTTTGCTTATAACTTGCTACAGTTAAAGAAAGCACTGTAATGCCAGATAATATTGTGATTTATCACTAAGATATTAAAAAGGGGTTATGATTCTTTTCCTCTAAATCACAGTCTAAAATGACAAACTCCCTTTCCTTTGGCTCTCTAAATAGTTCCATTTTCCTTAATAGCCATTCTGATATTTGTATTAAACATGGGTAGCAAGGTTTAGGTTATGTATGATCATTTATTTTGGAATGTTCCACCAACTCTCACACAGTATTCGCTTTGAATATGATATTTGCTTAATAAATATTACCCATTCACCCAATAAATGATTCATTTAGTTGATCATTTATTCACAGTGATGTTTAAAAGCCTGTGATAGGAAAACCTTTAGAATTTTGTAATGTGTCCTCTGCTTCTAAGTCCTCAAACAGTCAGATGTGAGTGCTTAGGGAAGTCCTCCTAGTATATGGGTGACATATACTGGAACTGTGTGTGACTTCTGGGATAAGCTAGGGTTATAGGTCAGGTCCTGTCAGCATGGCCACAGCCTACAGTGTTACCATTCCACTATAAAAAATAGGAAACCATTGGCTCTAAGAAGGTAGGTGATTTATCCAAAATTAGACATCAGAGGAGGACAAACCAAGCCTTTGACTTCAATTTACTTATCTCTTTCTATAGCCATTTCCCATCGCCTACTCACAAATAAATTAATTGAGCATTAGAAGTCAAAGCTTCCAAGCAAATAGGAAATGGAAAATAAAAGCTAGTTTTTATCTACACGTACTTTGTTTCCTGATAAGTTTTTTTAAAATTTATATTAGAAAGGTAACAAACTCATTGTTAAACATTTTGAAAATGAATGTACCAATTTTGTGTTTCATTCTTGTGTCTATGTGTATTTTTTTCTTTCTCCATTCCAAATCATGACTTTATGTTCCATTGTCAAGGAATCTTTTTAGTTTGTACAACTACTGCAGCACCCTGTACAAAACATGGAGATTATTACACTCTCCTTCCAACTTCCCACCATGGTCCTTCCCAATTATGTTTGCATAGCCCAAATTCTTATGGAGAATTATGAGAAGAAGCAAAACACTCAGGCAAGATAGGAAGGATTCAGGCGATTCATCTATTTAGACTCAGTATCAGCAACCCTCATTCCTCACATTAACAGCAGGTAGCAAGACTTCTGAGGAATGGCTACCTGGCCACATGGTAGAAGATAATTTGTGTAAGATTGATGAAACAGATACTTGATTTAGAATTAGGAATTTAGTGCTTTATACACGGTAATGCAAAATATTACATAGTAATATGTAATATATAGGAATGCATAATGTATAGTAATACATAATACATAGTAATGCATAAGTATAACATAGCAATATATATTATGTATTTAGTAAGATTTATAAATATTTAATCTTCAAATTGCCATTTACCTTATAAAATAATGCCTTACTAGGAAAGTCAGTTTATTCTTACTGGGAAACAATTTTACCATATGAAAATTTGAAGAACTATTTGAGGAGAAATGAAAAGATTTTGGATTACAAAATGCATGGTGTCCTTGGTAACATTGGACTATATTTGCAGGAGTTCCCAAGACTCATGCTTGGTGCAGAGGTAGGAGAATAGTTCTTAAATTTCAAGGCAGGATATGGCTTGAGCATGGATCTACCATTAGTAACCAGCGTATTACCAACTCAGAAGAGTCGATTCAAATGTTTGAGGCTTTACAAGATCCACAGGACACTTGCATAGCTTGGAGAAATTGAAGGGGAAAGAAGTTTCAATAATGCCTGAAATTAAAATTCCTAGCCACATGGGGGTTAGGAGCAGTTTAACTTTGACTTATCAAAAGAAATGTGGCATTTCTTCATCTTGTGCTATAGAATAGAAGTCATACCCATTGTATCTAGTTACACAAGAGAAAGATAATTTTAAAAATCACATATCCCACCACCCAAATATAACAGCGGTTAGTGTTTTGTTGTCTATAATTTTTTTAAAAAATGTATGCTGGTAGATATAATTTTGATAGGATTATACACTATTTTGTCATCTCTGTTTTTCTCTATTCACAGTATGTTGGAAACATCTCCAAGACCATAAAATATTTTTAATGGTTGTATAATATTAGTGTGTGGAACACAATAATTTATTAAAGAATCACTTATTTTAAAGTGTTATACTGTTTTCAACATTTTCGCTTTTGCAAACAAAACTTTGATAAAAGTTTTTTAACAATCTCAGCTCAAGTCCACAATGAAGTGAAAAGGCAAGGCCGGATGTGGTGGCTCATGCCTGTAATCCCAGCACTTTGGGAGGCCGAGACAGGTGGATCACAAGATTGAGAGTTCGAGACTAGCCTGACCAACATGGTGAAACCCCGTCTCTACTAAAAATACAAAAATTAGCTGGGTGTGGTGGTGTGTGCCTGTAACCCCAGCTACTCAGGAGGCTGAGGCGGGAGAATGGCGTGAACCCGGGAGGCGGAGCTGCAGTGAGCCAAGATCACGCCACTGCACTCCAGCCTGGGCGACAGAGTGAGACTCCATCAAAAAAAAAGAAAGAAAGAAAGAGAAAGAAAAGAAAGAAAGAGAAAGAAAGAAAGAAAGAAAGAAAGAAAGAAAGAAAGAAAGAAAGAAAGAAAGAAAGAAAGAAAGAAAGAAAAGAAAAGAAAAGGCAAGCTTCAAAGTGAGAGGTCATTAGAACATTAACATTTTTACGTCTCCTTGCAGAAAGCAGCCTGGATCGTGCAGATGGAGGAAGATTCTGGACATCCAAAGGAACCTGGGTAGAAAGGGAGGATTGGATGCAAGAACAGGGAGAATGAACATGAGAGGAGAATAGCAACCATTTATCAATGGTCTGGAAAACATATTTATTCTCATTTAATTTTTAATTGCACTGCAGCAAGTTATTACCTACATTGTACAAATGAGGCCTAAAATGATCAAATTGCCTAAGTCAATTTACAAAGTGTTAAAACACAGATCTAAACTCAAGTTTTCCTGATTTCAAAGCCCATGGTGTGTGTTTGCTTGTTTCCTTCATCATTTTGCATAAGCAGGACTTAACCCAATAATAACAGTGTTCATGCAGTTTTAAAATATGTAACGAATGATGAAGGAAGCAAGAAGTTTAAGCTTCTGAAAAAAACTATTCTTGGTATACTAGTAAGAGATGTGCTTGTCTTACTCTTCTCCAGGTTAATATTAAACTCACAAACCTTCTTAAACCTGCTTTATGCAGAGATGGCATTACATTTTCCTGTTACCAAAGCTCTCTTCCACCAGAGGAATGAACGAGGAATAAAGTTAAAAGGGAATCATTACTCATCAACTTTTCTTATAACCTATTACTTCTCTTCTATTTGTAAAGACAAAAATACAATGCCTACTATACGAAAGAAACATGTTTTCAGAAATGTTCACTTGATCATTATTTTCTAAATAGTTTCAATCTAAATGAATATATACTCAGCTATTTTATTTTATGTGTATGTTCTTTAGAAAAATTACAAGTCAGGGAAGTCTTAAAATAGGAGGTTTTCAGTTTCTGTTCCTATTCTGAGGCCATGTTCAGCATCTTTTTATGAAAACATAATGACTCATGAGAGTGGTCATCAGGGCATTCTGCTGGGGTATATTTCCAAAGCTAACAGCCATCATGCAAAGGAATACTCACTGAGAAACATCTGCCCTCTTTTAATGAATAAGCAACTATCAATAATATGGCTTCTTCGTAAATAGGGAGGTTAAGCCTCCTTCTAGTCTATCCTAAACAGCTAAGCTGTGGAATTAAGGCATATTTCATGCTCTTTAAGTGACTTTGGGGATGCTTGGTTCACAGGTGAAGGCTGTACCAATTTTCATCCCGTCTCTGCTATAGTTAGAGCTGGGTCTACAAAATTTAGTATCCGTAACATTATTTATGTGACAAAATGTGTAAGTTTGTGGACAAACTAGAAAAATGAGAAAAATCATATATACAATAATGATATTAACTGTCCTTTCAGAGGAATTCTAAGGTTTACCATTTACTGTAGGATTATGGATTTAAACATTGGTGTTAAAATAGCATTCTAAATTTGTATATGAATTATTTTGTTTTTGTTTATTAGTGGATGAAGGAGGGAAGAGATCTCCTGATCCCTGATATCCAAAAGTGTGGGATTCATGGCTTAAAACCTTTTTTCAGAAGAGCTAGGAAACTTTTACTCTCTTAAAACTCTTTTTGCAATACAAATGTTTTCAACCTCATAAGGAGTGTGATCATCAAGAAGGAAGACTTCATTAGATTGCATAATAATGTGATAAATCATTATCCCAAACTTCCATTTGTTGTCTCTTCAGTTGATACAATCTGCCAGACAGCATTTCCTTACTGCCCAGATTTAGAGCAATCTGATGTATTTTTCGTCACACACACACATACACACAGACATACACACACACATGGGCTCCCCTCTTTTCCTCATTTTCCCTCCATATCTTTTTCTAACAGTAGGCAATATGATCATCATCACTTTAGTACACAAATATCTTGTCACTTTCCTTCTATGGCTCACCAATTCCTTTAGAATGCTACCTGTTCTCTTTAACATGGTCTCAGAATATCTGGTCCCAGCCTGATTCAAGTCAGCCTCACCTGTTTCTCCTTACTCCAGGGCATTACTGTACTTCTTTCAATTTCAAGAACATCCCGTACTCTTTCCTATCAATCACTTTCACACATAGCCCATTCCTTTCCCACCAGCTCTGCCTTGCTGATGCCTGCTTGACTTTCAATTTTCAATTTAAAGTTCACTTCCTCCTGAAAGGTCTTACCATGTCAACATCCCCCTTTCGCCTGCCCAAAGTCTAGCTTCTGTCCTTTTGTTCCTTTTCACCAGTAATTCTCCATCTTAAAACTTCTCTTCACTTACGCAACACTTACATTTCCTACCGGTTTTATAGACTAGACAATAAGCTCTTGGAGGGAAGGGACTATTTTTTGCTCTGTTATATAAGTAATTCCCAACATGATGCCTGCACATGTTGATAATTGATATTCAATAAATATTTTCAAAGGAATGAATCCCCTCTACTTAGTATTCCAAGTCCTTTTTTCCTCTTGTGGTTTTAAAATTCTGGAGAGTAGACTCAATAGTTCATCTCAATTAATTCAAAAGGCAATGTGATGAATTGACACCATAATTTCCAAAGCTATGCTATATTCTGTATTTAATATATGATAATGTGCTTTCCTCTAATGCTTCTCCTTTGTGTTACCCAATCATGCTCCCTAATTCTGGTTGAGCTTTTTTATAAGATAAGGCATAATGCTTGAATTCTGGGTCATAATTAACATCAACTAGTATGCTGCTATTTATCATATCAATTTTAAGAATGGACTTTGAAGACTCTGTAACATACTTGAATTTGATGATTGAGGACAGCAGTGTTTCTTGGCCATTTATGAAGGGTGTGACACACTGAAATCATTAAAATTAGAGTAAACAGATGAATTTTATCAAATGATTGCTATAGAGGAAACCACAACAAAAAACTGATCAGCCTCACCCTAAGCAATTTAAAAAATATCAGATGGTTACGTTGAGCAATGCTTACTGAAACTAAAAAGCAAAGTCACAAACATTTCCAGGCCTTGAAAACAAAAAAAAATGCACTTTGTATGTACAAAATCTGGAAAAGGTTTCTAATTATATACTTGTATATGTATGCATACATTTATGTATATATGTACACATTTGTGCATCCAGAAATGGTCTCTTGCAGGGCCAATTTTGAAATAAGAAGATGAAAGGAAAGAGAGGGTTAGATAGAGGACAGAAGTGGCTCTAATTCAAAGAATTTTATTAATTTAAAGAGGACAATGATCCTTGAGATCACCTAAGAAAATTCTTACCAGTTTACTGGTAAGGTGAGGAGCTGAGACATGGATTGCGCACTGATCTGCATTCACCCATTCCACGATTTTTAAATGGACATTAGAATGTTTAAAATTTGTAATAAACGTTAAGCAGCGTTTAGCCCTTCTTCAAATTAGATGTCATACCAAATTCCCTAAGGCTCTTGAAATCCATTCTTAGTCCTGAAGTTATATTTGAATGAACTCTCTCCTTGTTATTTCACATCTAATGAGATTTTAAGTTCTGTTGTTTTATCCTACTCAATATCACTTAAATTATTTTTTTCTTTTTTTCTATTTCCAGGGCCCCCACTCTATTCTTCATAACTCCACAACTGGCGGATGTCATAAACTCCTCACTGGTCTCTCTGTAATTCAGCCTGTAAAAAGTAGCCAGAGTAGTAAGAATAACTATCTCAATAATCATTTTCATCCTAATATATTACAGTTATCCTACCACTCAAAAGCTTACATGGCTCTTCATTGCCTACAAAATCAAAAAAAGTTCATAGCAATCAAGAACTGTCTGCCCTCCAGCAGGAAATTTTCCTTTCTTCACACACATTAATGTGTTCAACCTCATCCACTCTGTGCACGGGCAAATTGGATAGAATATGTAGGTAGTGGGAAGACCTCAACATTGTTTCCCATCCTTGCCTATCATCAGATGTATGACCTTGGTACTACCTTTTATCCATTCTGAGCTCAAGTTTATTCATATCTAAAGGGTATATGTGTTTATTTTCTACTACATTGACTTACTGTGAAAATCAATACACATAATTTCAGTAAAGCACCTGCCATATATTATATATATTTGTACATTTTAACTATTACGATTTTATATATTTGCTCTGCCTAATTTCACAAAGGATTTGAGTAAACTATTAACTACATATGCTTTCTTTCATTTATGCAATCAATAAACATACACTGAGTACTTTTTTCATTTTGGACACTATGTTAGTTAATTGGGATACAAAGAAGAATATGACATAGGCCCTCACCCTGAGAAACCTCACATAGGTGCAACATATAAAAATACAGACATAAAGCAATGTGAGTATCTAGAAAAAGCAATACTGTGTATTACATGACTGGTGAGTAAAGACTCCTAAACTGCCAAGATTTGGGAGCTGGGTCAAGGAAGATGGGACACAATTTCAATCAGTGGGCAAAGATGAGTAAAAGCTATGAAGGCAAAGAAAGAAAACAGAAGGCTATCACAAGTAGATGAATAGAATACTATAATAATGATTATTATTATTATCATTTTTAATTATTAAAGGCCTACATCAGAAAACATTGCCTCAGTTCCAAGCTAACTTCTGGTTACCTTACTTACAGCAAATTGTGTATTAAATTCTAACTTTGCCCTAATTTATCTGTGACTGAGTCCTTACAACTATGCCCACACCTTGGCCCCGGGCCCTCTCCTCTCTGAGCTAGTTCTCAGCTTCTATGTACCTCAGAATTGCGTTTTAAGTTCCTGAAGTCCTTCTTTCTTGGGTTCCTTATTCATCTTGCTTGCTTACCCATTTTGTTTCTTGTCTTCTCCTTGACCACACTGGCCTCCCAGGGTTTTGAATTTAGCCTGTCTTATGGGAATAGTTCCACCAGACTAGGATCTTCCCAACCACACACCCCTGTGTGTATGACTTCAGGTCTCAGTTTAAATGCCACCTCTTCAAAGAGCATTTCCCTACCCACTTCCTTTCCTCACCCCCAAATTTTAAAGAACAAGTCAGTCTCTTTCTTCCATTATTATTAACTTTCATTTTTTTGCATTGCAATTGTTATATGGTGATTTTCTCATTTGCTTCTTTGTTCTCTGTTTATTTTCTCATTCCTTCTGCTAGGATATAAGTTATATACAGTTTGGGGCCTCACCTCTTGTGCCTAGAACACTTCTTGGAACATAATAAATGATCAATAAGCATTAGATTAATGAATGAATAAGTGAATCACTACCTCTACGCTGGCAGCTGACTCCTAAATTTCTGCCTTTCAGACTCTCATAGCCACTAGATTTCTGTTTCACTAGACTCTTAGTTTTAAAATCTCAAGACCTGCCCATTGGTTGTCACACAAGTCCCTACACCCACACAAGCCTAAATTCAACCTTCTCCATCCCAACTCTTAACTCATATTTTATTGATCAGCAATTTGACCCTCTTTTTACTTTAGCTAACAGCATTTGTCATCCTTCAACCAAATTTACTAATAGCATGAACTATTACCTAGACTTAGCTATAGGAGTATAATTTATTTCCATTATTACCTTAAGGTTCTGGTTTAAAACTCCACTATTCTCAACATTTTTCTCTAATCACCTTCTAAGAACAGTTTCTTGTCATTAGGGCCTTTATCAGTTTATTCAAGCTGAACCAAATTGTAATTATTACCGTGTTGAATTTATTTTTTTAATGTCACTGAACATAGATATTTCTTTTCCCTAGCTATACTGTAAGAGTTTTAAATTAGAGATTACTATTTTTTAAATCCTTATATTTATCTTCCATCACAGTTTCATGATTTCTCCTCAGGAGATAAAAAGTAAACACTTTCAAATAAAACTGTATTCCAATTATGACTGACATTATACAGCTTTGTTGTGACTAATCAGAGTGGCTGAATTTCACCAAATCCCAAAGCTCGTCACCTCTTCGCTGCAATAATTATGTACTAGCATGTATTTCTTATGTAAAGAAACTCCTTTTATTCTCCTCAACCAAGACAGTGGGCTCCTTGAAGGCAAAAGCCACCTCAATAATTATGTATTAACATAACTCCTTCTCTTCTCCTCATCCAAGACAGTGAGCTCCTTGAAGGCAAAAATCACAGCTCATTCATCTATGATTCTCTAATAGCTAACAGATTGGTTGGCATATTGCAAGGGTTTAACAAAACTCTATTGAAGACCTAAGTAAATTAATTGTGTTTCCAAAGGTATCGTGGAGCACAGTAGATCTTTCACTCCACCAGTAGCCTGGAATGTGACGCTGAAGTGCTGGCTCAATGGTCAGGTGCAGATGGGTTTGCTGTGGACCCTGTGCTTCAGTACCGAGATGTAAAGGGTGCAATGTTCTTCTTAACTTTCTTTCACTTGTTCTTGCACCGTGTCCATTCTTTCCTCAATGGAAAGAAAATTTGATTTGTAATATTTTAAATGCTTTTTCAATTTACATGGTTGAAAGCCTTATAATCTATTTTTCTATATTTGGTAGGAAAGCAAAAGGAAGAATTGGTTGTGTGTTTAGACTTAGAAGAATTGATTGTATGTTGTAGCAAATAAGGAAAGGGGTGAAAATGATATGTTCCTGAGCAGGATGCTAAAGCAGCCAGGTCTTAGGAACAAAAGAATCAGAAAACAAAGGAGGGACTGACTCACTTCCATCATTTAAGAGGCAGAGGATGAGAATTAGGTAAGGCTCAAAGTCAGAGAGGAATTAGTAACAGCTTTTACTTGAGGTTGGACCAGCGAACTCTTAACTTAGGGCTCATTACCTTTCCTTGATTTGGTTCCAGCATCTGAAACAAAGCCAAGTACTGTACATAGGGTCAAGTAGGTCCAGGTGTAAAGATTGGAGAAAAACAATAACAAGGAGACAGGCAGGACATCATCTTCTTAGGTGCACTCACAGATTTCTTCATACCCATTTGAGTGCTCTGTTTATCAGGGGACCTCCCTTGGGAGATCAATCCACTATCCTCCTGCTCTTTGCTCCATGAGAAAGATCCACCTACAACCTCAGGTCCTCAGACCGATCAGCCCAAGAAACATCTCCCCAATTTCAAATCCGAGTCACGGCACCAAATTTCATGCGCGTCCCTGTGAAGAGACCACTAAACAGGCTTTGTGTGAGCAACATGGCTGTTTATTTCACCTGGGTGCAGGCGGGCTGAGTCCCAAAAGAGACTCAGCGAAGGGAGATGGATTATCATTAGTTCTTATAGGTTTTGGGATAGGAGGTGAAGTTAAGAGCAATGTTTTGCAGGCAGGGGTGGATCTCACAAAGTAGGTTCTCAAGGGTGGGGAGATTACAAAGAACCTTCTTAAGGGTGGGGGAGATTACAAAGTACATTGATCAGTTAGGGTGGGGCAGGAACAAATCACAATGGTGGAATGCCATCAGTTAAGGCTATTTTTACTTCTTTTGTGGATCTTCAGTTACTTCAGGCCATCTGAGTGTATACGTGCAAGTCACAGGGGACGCGGTGGCTGGGCTTGGGCTCAGAGGCCTGACATTTCTCTCTTCCCACATACGTACATACGTGTGGCGCTATACTTATTTTCTTGCCAGCTTATTTCAGCCTATTTTTAACCATGTACATTTTCATTGGATAAGAATTTGTTATAGTATATGCTGACTTGCATCAGCATTTTATTATTGGAAATTTAATAGCATTTCTTATTCTGGCAATGTATTAATCTCATTGTGGTTTCGATGTAGTACCACAATCTTTTATTATAAACTGCTAATCCTTCAGTTGATTGAATATTAACAGTTTATATAGATTACATCATTGAATGTTAGTAACTGAACTATGTAGATGACCTCGGCTTTAATCTCTTCAATGAGGTTTTGTGTGTGTGTGTGTGTGTGTGTGAGAGAGAGAGGCAAGGTACCTTCCCAGAATTTAGCCAAAAATATTTTCTAATACAGTTTCATTTTTCATGTTGATTCATACTTACGTCTTCTCTTTTTTGGTTCATTCCTTCCCTGCAGAATTTTGGCCTCATTCTAAATTTAAGACATAAGAATTATTTATCTTGGAATCTTTTAAAAATTACTGTGGTTTAAAAGATTTCAGTAGCAAGACGTTTTCGTCACTGTGAGACAATCCCTCAGTTAGAGCAGCATTAGTCTCCGCGTTGCTAACTCGCCATGCTGTATGTTTTTCCCTTAACAAAACAAGTGAAAATTCCTCATGGGTTACCACAGCCCTCCTCGTTTTTCTTTCTGTGAAAATTCACTTCTACATCCAATAAGCCTTATTCAACTCTATTACACAGTAATTACTCAGCAGTATTCAAAATAAAGAATGACTTAACATTTCCCTTCCAATAGTTCATAAACTGAGGACATAAAAATACACACGCACACGTGCACACAGACACATACACACACACACACAAATCTATGAAACAAAAACAATTGTAATAATAAATATAATAATAAAATAACACACTTTTTTTTGAGACAGTGTTTTGCTCACCCTGTCACCCAGGCTTGAAGTCCTAAGCTCAAATGATCTGCCCACCTCAACCTCTCAAGTAGCTGGAAGTAACATGGGCCATTGTGACCAACTTTTTTTTTTTTTTTTTTTTTTTTTTGGAGAGAGGGGATCTTGCTTGTTGCCCAGGATGGTCTTCAATCCTTGAGCTCAAGTAATCCTACCGTCTCAGCCTTCCAAAGTGCTGGGAATACAGGCTTGAGCCACTGCCCCTGGCCAGTAATAAACACTCTTATGGAGTATGATAATAAATTTTATATGATTTTGACTTTGTGAAATAATACCCACATAGGTAATAAAACATTATATCTGGGTGTGTCTGTAGGGTGTTTCTGGGAAAGATTAGCATTTGAATCAAAGCACCCAGTAAGAAGATCTGCCCTCACTTATGCGGGCAGGGATCAGCCAATCCATAAAGGGCCCAAATAGAACAAGAAAGTGGAGGAAGAATGAATTTGCTCTCTCTTCCAGAGCTGGGACATCCACTTCTTCTACCCTGGGACCTCAGAGATCCAGGTTCTAGGGCCTTTGGACTCTGGAACTTACACTAGCAGCCCCTCAGCTCTCAGGCCTTGAGTCTTGGAGTGGGAGTTATACCACAGGCCCCTCAGGTACTCAGCCCTTTGGTCTTGGACTGACTTGCACTACTGGCTTTCCTAGTTCTCCAGCTTGCAGATGGCATATTGTGGGACTTCCTGGCCTCCATAATCATGTGAACCAATTCTCATAATAAATCTCTTCCTATATAACTATATACAGTCATCCCTCACTGATCCATAGGGGATCGGTTTCAGGACTTCCCACAGATACCAAAATCTGCCGATGCTCTAGTCACTGATATAAAATGGTGTCATGTTTGCTTATAACCTACACATATCCTCTTGTAACCTCTAGATTACCTGTAATACTTAATACAATGTAAATGCAATATAAATTGTTGTTGTATTATTTAGGGAATAATGACAAGAAAAAAGTCTGTATATCTTCAGTACGGACACTGTAGTGAAACTACTCTGGTTTGTAGAGTGAAGAAGGAAATCTAAGAAATTACTCTTATGAAGCTAGCATCATAGACATAATCTCAAACATATTTTTTTAACTTCAAACATATTGAAATGCATGTATATTCCTAAATTTCACCATGGATATCTCCACTGATAACTACCCTTACACTGACAAGACAGTAAACAATAACTTCACAATTCTGTAGCTGAAACTAAATCATAACTAGCCTCTAAAAAAATTTCATTAATTAGTATACGCCTCTAGTCATAACCAATTGTTTCTTTCTCCTTAATTCAAAGCAAATAATTTTTATAACAAATTTCCCATTATCATATTGTTGCCATGTTCCAGTTGATTTTCTGCACACAATTATAGTCTTCATCCTATTTTCTAGAGTCCTAGACTGAGGAGATAATATGTTCTAAACAATTACACAATAGATATTTACTGTAACTCTGTGGTCTCAGAAGTCATTGACACTCTTAAAAATTATTGAGACCGTAAAAGAGCTTTTGATTATATGGGTTATAGCTATTGTCTGCTATAGTTGATATCAAGACAGAAAGATTTAAAACAATTGCTATATATTTGTTTTTTAAATAGCAATAATAAATCCATTGTATGTTAAACTTAATACACTTTTATGAAAAATAACTATATTTTCCAAACTAAAAAGACTTAGGGAAAAGAATGATATTATTGAACATTTTTGCAAATCTCTTTCCTGTGTGGCTGAGTAGAAGAGAGTTGGATTCTTATACTGCTTCTGTATTCAGTCAATTGCAATGTACTGTTGTGGTTGAAGTATATGATTCAGAAAATCCAACCTCACAGATACGCTATTGAAAAAAGAGAGGTATTTAACAGCCTTTTTAGAAAATTATCAGTACTCTTCTTTGATACCAATCAAAACTTGACAAGTGGCAGTTTCTTAAAGGTGAGCTGAAATGTGGAATCTTAAACCAAATATCAGTTAACTTTTTGTGCTTTTTTACATTAGAATCCATTAGTCTATCTTGTACTTGGAATAGATCTTTTAACTGTGCATGACTTTGTAGCATAATGTGTTCATCATTTGAAAATTATTATATCTACAACTATCCAATCTTTGACAAACCTGACAAAAACAAGAAATGGGGAAAGAATTCCCTATTTAATAAATGGTGCTGGGAAAACTGGCTAGCTATATGTGGAAAACTGGCTAGCTATATATAGAAAACTGAAACTGGATCCCTTCTTTACACCTTATATAAAAATTAATTCAAGATGGATTAAAGACTTAAATGTTAGACCTAAAACCATAAAAACCCTAGAAGAAAACCTAGGCAATACCATTGAGGACATAGGCATGGGCAAGGACTTCACGTCTAAAACACCAAAAGCAATGGCAACAAAAGCCAAAATAGACAAATGGGATCTAATTAAACTAAAGAGCTTCTGCACGGCAAAAGAAACTACCATCAGAGTGAACAGGCAACCTACAGAATGGGAGAAAGTTTTTGCAACCCTCCTCATCTAACAAAGGGCTAATATCCAGAATCTACAAAGAACTCAAATAAATTTACAAGAAAAAAACAAACAACCCCATCAATAAGTAGGCAAAGGATATGAACAGACACTTCTCAAAGGAAGACATTTATGCAGCCAACAGACACATGAAAAAATGCTCATCATCACTGGCCATCAGAGAAATGCAAATCAAAACCACAATGAGATACCATCTCATACCAGTTAGAATGGTGATCATTAAAAAGTCAGGAAACGACAGGTGCTGGAGAGGATGTGGAGGGATAAGAACAATTTTACACTGTTGGTGGGACTGTAAACTAGTTCAACCACTGTGGAAGTCAGTGTGGCGATTCCTCAGGGATCTAGAACTAGAAATACCGTTTGGCCCAGCCATCCCATTACTGGGTATATACCCAAAGGATTATAAATCATGCTGCTGTAAAGACACATGCACACGTATGTTTACTGTGGCACTATTCACAATAGCAAAGACTTGGAACCAAGCCAAATGTCCAACAATGATAGACTGCATTAAGAAAATGTGGCACATATACACCATGGAATACTATGCAGCCATAAAAAATGATGAGTTCATGTCCTTTGTAGGGACATAGATGAAGCTGGAAAACATCATTCTCAGCAAACTATCGCAAGGACAAAAAACCGAACACCGCATATTCTCACTCATAGGTGGGAATTGAACAATGAGAACACATGGACACAGGAAGGGGAACATCAAACACCGGGGACTTGGTGGGGGGGGAGGGATAGCATTAGGAGATATGCCTAATGTTAAATGACGAGTTAATGGGTGCAGCACACCAACATGGCACATGTGTACACATGTAACAAACCTGCATGTTGTGCACATGTACCCTAAAACTTAAAGTATAATAATAATAAAATTAAAAGAAAAGAAAAATATTGGTTCGTTTAGTTATGTAACTCTTTAAAATATTGACATATTTCATTTATTTCAGGTTTTTTTGTTTTCTGTCTCTGCTGCTTGAATAAGAGAAATGACAGATTTTATTACAGAAAATGAAACATCATGTTTGATAATATCACTACTGATTTCATCAGGAAAGTCTTTAAATATTTAGAAACTATCAAGACCATAGTGGAAGATATTGGAATATTGGAAGTTTCTCAATATTCTAACTTTCATGTGAAACCTCAAATGTTATTATTGGCAACAAATCCTGTTAGTTGTTTCCTTGAGGTGACAACAGACTCATTCCATTAATTTTTGAGAAAATGTCTGCCAAATACTAAAGTCTAAATAACCATAGTTTGTCTGTCAGTTGGTCTTTCAAAATGGTATTTCATAAAAGATGGCTCACAGCTCAATTACATACGTACTTTTCCTAAAAACAGCACCATGCTTTAGTGTGACGCAAGTGTTTTATGCATTCTTCCCTTCCATCACACAGAATATTAAAAAGATATGTACTCAACAGTTGAGATTTAATAATGTTACTAATTTTTAGTAGTTCTCAAGGGCATTTTTTTTCTTTCTTTCTTTTTTTTGTTTGTTTGTTTTGTTTTGTTTCAGACAGAGTCTTGCTTTGTTGCCCAGGCTGGCTTCTGGACTGCAGTGTCACAATCACAGCTCACTGCAGCCCTCAAACTCCTAGGCTATGGGTGCACACTACCAGGCCCAGCTAAATTAAAAAATATATATATAGATATAAAGTCTCACTACGTTGCCCAGGCTGGTTTCAATCTCCTGGGCTCAAGCAATCCTCCCACCTCAGCCTCCTCAAAGTGCTGGGATTACAGGTGTGAGCCACCATGCCTGGCTCTCACGGGCATTCTACTCATTTCTTTTAATTGATATTGTGTGGTGGTAAATATGCAATGACTACTAAAACTGGCACCAGTACTTCTAATAAAGAGTACAGTGATTACTAGCAATGGTAAATAATGACGGCAAGGCAAATAATATCTAAATATTATGAAGATATTTTACCTTATGAACCTCCTGATCAGATTTTGCAGACTGCCCAGGTATCTATGTGTCGGGGATTACTGTTTTGGAGACTTCTGATGATAGCTAATGTTTATAGTCCCTTCCCATGTGCCATCTCCTACTCCAAGTGCTGAGTTACTTTATCTGAGTAAGTGCTGCGATACTTAATCTGAATTTAGCATCTTTTTTCTTTGATAAGAAACATGAATGTGTCCCAAATGAAGGAAGAGAGAATAGAGGAGGGACTATAATATTAAAATATTTTTCAACAGAATACATTGAATAAATGGCTTTCAGGAACTTGAGATCTAAAATATATACTTTTAAATGATATACACTGGCAAGCTATAATAAAGTCAACATTTTTGTGGGACTTTAACACAAATTCCTCAGTTGGCAAAGAAATTTACCAAAAATTTTAGCAAAATTATTCCTACTTGGCGATACAGCACTTTTAGGAGATCTAGTTCCTATCGTCAAGTTTATGTAAACTTAGAATCAAATTGTAGCTCCAGCTTTGCCACTTTCTTTAAGTGTTGCGTAATGCAAATCACTAAGTTTTGGGAGCTTTAGAGAATTAATGCAAGAATTTAAAAGGACAGAAAATGATCTCACATCTCTGTCCATTAGAAGAAAACCCAAAGCTGGATCAAATTCTAAGCCAACAGTTATCAGAAATGCTATTGGGTCTGACGTTCCCTTCTGGAAGTGGCCAGAAAGAGACCACTTTTGGTCTTTGGTCCCTACTTATAGGCATTGGAAAAATAGAAAAGGCTCTTAGATTCTCTAGAGACATGAGTGTATACCAACCCCACTAATCTGACTGCCAAAACAATAAACAAAAACCCAACAAATAAAAAACTAATTTCACTGTATTTAGCATATATCATTTCATCTATCTTGTTTATTAAACTTAGTTTCTGTGTCTGTAAAATTGATCTAATATAATTGGCCTAAATAATTTAGTATAATCCAAGACCGACGACATAATTCCAAGACAACACATTCATTACTGGAATTGATTTGATGTTATAAAAGCTAAGAGTAAAAGGTAAGAATGGGCCAACTTCTCAAACCAACTTCTAAGCTTTCCTGAAATTACCAATTTTCCTTGTAATCTGAGATGAACAAACATAATATATCATCAATCATAATAACTGATGGAAAAGGCCTGGAGACTTGGGAGTAAATGCTCAAGGATAACGACATAGCATTCTCCCGCAGGTCAGCAGGGGGTGTCACATCACCAGCCTTTGTGTTGTCATCCAATAGCTCCTATAGCTGTAGAAGAGATCTTTAAATAAAGCATTCAAATGAAACATCCACAGCAGCTCTTCTCACTAGTTTCCTCCATTCATTTAATGTGCTATTTTGACTTTCAGGCTTCCCTTCCCAGAGGTCTGTAGAAAAGTAATATATTAGTACATACACATTTCAAATTCTTAGCTTATATTTTATGAACATGTCTTTATCACTATCAAAAAAATCAACCCATTTTGAAATAGGATTGAATCAGATTTCTCATGCTTTTCAAAAGAAACAGAAAACTATCTGCTCAAAAATAAACAAAACTGTAAAATTTTTCACATGACAAGGAACATATAAGCTAAATGCAGTGGCTCACAACTGTAATCCCAGCACTTTGGGAGGCTGAAGCAGGAGGATTGCTTTAGCCCAGGATTTCTCAGCTGCAATGAGCCATAATGCACCACTGAACTCCAGCCTGGGCGACATATAATTATAGATTTGTCCATAATGCAACTACTTTTAAAAGTAGTTCACACTGCTGCCTCTTGATTACCTACACATCCAAACCCCTTGTAGTATTTTAAAATCCAGTATGCACATGGAACACACATAGCAGTGGAGATTTTTAGTGTCCTTGTGTGCCCTTGAGAAAATACTGCGTAATAACCATGTCCCACCTTGAAACTGAAGTTTCAATAGTATTTGCAGCATAGTTCATTAGGTTTCTGAATACCCTATTCAGTTATTTCAAAGCTTGTCCATGGTTAAAGAATAACAACATGACTATTTCCCTTTCCCCAAGGGAATTGTTTAAATTGCAATATCCTGTTTGGGGGATCTAGGACATTGACACCCATACTGAATAGCAAGCTTGTCCAACCAGCAGCCTGCCAACTTTGAATGTGGCCCTACACAAATTTGTAAACTTTCTTAAAACATTCTGCGATGGTTTTTTTTTTTTTTGCGATTTTTTTTTAGCTCATCAGCTATCACTAGTGTTAGTGTATTTTATGTGTGGCCCAACACAATTCTTCCTCTTCTAATGTAGCCCAGGGAAGCCAAAAGATTCGACATCCCTGCTGAAAAGTAAAACCTCACTCTCTCAAAGTTGTAGTCTGGCTCTATTGTTCTAAATGGGGTATCCTATGAGCTTTCAAAAATACTTCGATTTATAGACTGTTTTGAAATATATATATATATGTGGCTTATTAGTTTCCAGTACATCTGGCTTATTAGTTTCCAGCATCAAGATGCCAGTAAGTTCTTATACTCATAGTTTATACCATGGTTTAAGCAGTATTATCTCAGAAGAATCAGACACAATTTTTTCTTTAGAAAATAATGACAATCAGTACGAATCAAAATAATCAAATTTGAAGTTTGGATGTTTGTCTTCAGGATCTCCAACTTCTTTGTTATTATCCCTTCTCCTTCAGTAGCACCTATTCTTCCTTCTAGTGCTCACTAGGAAAACATTTTCTAATTCTATCCCTCCATAAAGAAAGAGTAGGCTTAAAAATAAGTGAATATGGACAGGTACTCATTTACAGCAACCTTTTAACTTCTATGAGTTACCAATTTAACATACAGATGGTCCCTTCTTTGAAAAGTAATTGTAGGCCACAAAAAGCAGAGTGTAAAGGGAGTAGGACGAAATAAGTCAAATACTGCTGCAAAAGTTATGTCTAGGCCAATGCTTTCCTCCTCTCTATCTGCCTCTGCTACCTCTTCTTTTCCAAGAACTTCAGATTACTGGGATCTAAAGTCTGCTCTCATTAAAAACACTCCCATGTCTGATCTGTGCTTCCTCCTTGAAGAGTCATATACTCTGATTTACAGAATAGTGTAATATTCTGTTTGATAAGTGGTGAGGAGCTGGATCAGTTGGTGTTAGTAGGAATAAACAAAAAGGGAACATAATCTAATACAATTAAGGAAGTAAAACCCATGAGACTGGGACACTGAATATGGAAGGTAGGAAGAAGAAAGAACTCTGGAAAAAATGTCTGAGTTTCCAGGTATATTCGCTTTCTGGGTAAATTTCTGCATATTTTTGTACCCGAATTACACCAAGTATTCAATATGTACTTTGATTAAAGGATGAGTAGATGAATGGATGGATGGATGGATGGATGGATAGATAGATTAATAGGGGTTAATTTTGACACCTTACACAGAGACATTAGACTTCAAATTAGAGGGAATGTACACAGATTTATGGCGCAGATAAGATACTATCATTTGGTTCATCTAATTTTCATTCGTACTCTCTAGCTACCCTCCACACTGGTTTAGGAAATTCTGATGTCCATATTCCTGGATTCATACCTTTTACTCTAAGCCGACAGCCTGAAAATGTTATCACACTTATTGTATTCAATTAAAAGTATATTTTTAAAATTATCTCTCATGTTTTTCTTGCTCCTGGCAGACAAGATTTTATTTAGTTGATGACTTTTAACTTGTACTTTTTTAGCTGATGGTATGTTGATGGGAGAGATATAAGTTCACAGCTTTAATGTGAAATTTGGACAAGATATTGTATCTTGACTTCCTGATTTCAAATAAAGGAAACAGGACACATTTTGGTGACAAATGTGGCAATGAAAATTTTTAACCCACAACGAGCCTCTATTGCCTCATACAAGCCTGTACAAAACTATAAAAACCCTTAACACACAATATTGAATCTAAACACAGCCTGTCAAACCCTGAAGCCATTTTGAAATCATTGATTTCATGGCTAAAAAAGAAATATGATGTTAATCATCATTTCCATTACTTAGAAAATACTACAATAATTAATAAAATCTTGTGGTATTTTAAATTTGTTATATACGAGGTATAGGGAATGTCATTTGTTCTACCTCCTTTCTGGAGTTCAGGCCAAGAGATGATACATATTTGTACACATTTGCATCACTAGCTAAGTGAGAAACAAAGCAGCAGTTTTACTAATCTGTATAGTTACTGAGCACGGCTTCTAAGAGCCCACAACTGAGGGCCACATTGGAACTCTTTCTCCCCTAAACTACCAACCATGCCTACAGCCACTTGGTCACAGATAGGTGGAGCCCAGTGAAAATGACTGCCTATTCTGCATAATAGGGGTCAGGGCTGGAAGTAGGGAAGGATTTTTGTCATGCATGTCTAGTGCATGAAATTCACAAGCAAAAGAATCAAGTGATATCAAACACAAGGCAAATATCTTTTGCACCCTGATGTCACTCACTGGGAAAATGCAACCCAATCAGTGCATGTTAGACACTAAGAGTAGACCCTTCTTCCTAACAGAAGAGAGAGTACAGAGGGATGCAAGTATTCTTTGAGAACTTCCTTAAATGAGGGTAGCTCAACCCAATGTGGAAACCAAACAGGAGGTATTTGCTCAATGTTAGGAATATCTGGTTTCTTTCTGCATTTCTGGATTGGGGGATACTACCAAAGATCCTTAGGAAATCCTATGTAGCAGGTCAAGCCTCTTGGTCATTTGCTAAATGACAATTCTTTAACACATGGACAAACAGGATACTATAAATTGCCACTGATTGCTCTTTTGTAACATTTCTATTAGAGAAGACAAGAAGCCCTGTCTCTCAGAACCCCAAATGAGAAAGAAACAGGTTTCATAAGAGTAACATAAAAGTAACAGGTTTCATAAGAATGCACCTCTCCAACAGAGACAGCAGCCTCACAGGCAGAGAGCTAAGGAATCAGAGTGGGTTATATTTGATCATTAGTCTTAATTTTATCTTGAGTAAAATTTAAAAGAAACAATAGTAAAAAAAATTTTATTTGATTATGTTTTTCCTTGGAGTTCTTAATATTTTGATATCCAAAATGCAAATAAATTCTTTTGAGGTTCAGTAAAGAGAAGGGAGTTTCTTGGTCTGTGAACAATATTCCTTTAAAAAACAGGTTTGGCATAAATACATCACAAGGTAAGTACTTTTTATTATATATATATTTTTTTTTTTGGTTTACTGGGCCAAGTAAAGAATGAAAAGAGAATTCATCATCAGTGTCTTTTGGTATTTTGCCATTAAGCTCACGTAGGTACTTCTATTTCAACATTTCTTGCATGTGTTTTGCCTGCAATGACTTCCTCTCCACCCAAGTTTTTATTAGTAGAACAGTAAAAAGAAGAAAAAAAATATATACCATGTGGATTCAACTCATTGGTCACTGATCGCTGATACGTTTGTATTTAACTTTAAGATTGGACATTTAAAAATTATTTTTTGTTGCACTAGGCATATTTCATAAGTTTTACATTTATTAATATTTCTTTTTATTTTAGGACTTGTTCTGACTCTAGCAGGGCATCCAAGAAACAAATTATAATAAATAATTTTAATGTTTTATGGTATATTAATTTTATATTAAAATATAACATTTGGTATTTTTGCCCAAAATTTTGTTTTAGTTATCTCAGATGCAAGATGGAAGTGTGTGTGTGTGTATCATATATATATGTAGAGAGAGAGAGAGAGATTACATCTCTCTTGTTTTTCTTGCTCCTTATTTAAGTAGTATTTGTTAAACATATTGCTCTTTTTTTCTCCTTATTTAAAATAATTTCATAGTCTTCAAGGTCTGAAATATTCAGGACAGTACTTTACTTCAAGAATCAGATCTCTTTCCAGATCCCTAAAAGACCAAAGTCAATGCAATAGTACTCTAAGGAATTCATTCTTTGCTCAGTTTCTAATCCTACCTTGAAACAGATGGTCTCTGCTTTGAACCAGTTAATGAGAAAGGGGGTTTGAAATGAGGAAGGTAAGATATAATTCCTCCTCCAAATTTCACATTTCACATTCATTAACTTTTAACTTGTACTTTTTTGGCTGATGGTATGTTGATCTTGTCTGCCAGCAGCAAGAAAAATATGACAGATTTTTTTTAAAATACTTCAAATTGAATTGAGTAAGTGTGATAACATTTTCAGACTGTCAGCTTGGAGTGAAAGGTGTGAATCCAGGAATGAGGACATGAGAAATTCTAAAACCAGTTTGAAAGAGGGCTGGAGGATATGAATGAGAATTAGGTGAACAAAATGATGGCATCTTATCTACACAAAAAAATCTGTGCACATTTGCTCTAATTTGAGGTAAAATTGTACTCATAGCAGTAACTAACAGTAACAGTGGAGGCAACTGCAGTGAACCAGCCTTTGTCATGCTTTGATACACAGCAAAGATTTGCAGAGATGTTGATCAAAGCCTCTCCTGACAATATACATTGCTATGCCTTGAATATCATGCAAGATTTCATACCACAATCAGACTTTTCCTGTAAAATAAAAAAAATATTTTCTATCAATCACATTATATTTGTAGAGTACCTGTATATATTGGTTGTGCCAAAGTATTGTAAACTCATTAGATGATTACACTCTTGCTTACATTGTAAGACGCAAATTTATCAAAGAATAATTGTGTTTTACAAAAGGAAAAGCTGGAATACAGATCAAAAGTTCTCTCTTTATTAATGTCTTTCTCGTAGGATTTTTTTCTAAGTATGAGAAGGGGAAATGTGGGCGAAAAAGTAAGATTCTATGAGTAGACAAATAATTTGACTTATACTGTGATTGTAAGAATAAAGTTAGCTCAGGAAGGGAGAAAAGAAGGGAGACAGGGGAGGGGAAGGGAAGGGAAAGAGAAGAAAAAATGGTATAGGACAACCCAGAGATGAACAACAGTGATCTTTTTAAAAACAGGGCCCTGATTTTATTCCACCTTACAATACTATGAATAAATAAGAATGTATTATTTACTGAGTGGCTAATGTGGACTTCCAAAGTTGAAAAGGGATTAGGTGATCCCTGAATTTCCCAGCTCAGTAATCACTGGCATCTTTTGGCATTATTTTAATTATTTAACAGTAATATAATCAACCACTCCAGATTAATATCTTTTATTTACTCCACTTCTTATTCTATTCAATCGCTCTTCTAACAGAAGAACATGTTTTTCATGTCATCGATGCAGAATTAAATCAACAGCCAAAACGTACAACATCTCATTAGCTGACAAGACATTTCCATCCCTATCAAATCAATTGGGAAAAAAGAATCAATGGTTAGGAACTCTAGTTATTTGACTGTGATTTCCTCTCATAGTAAACCATCTACTCAAAATGTCCCGCATTTTTAAAATGGGAAACTTGTTTCACCCCAAAGTATCTACAAGGTCATACTTAAGAAGTGTTTGCACAGAGTGTGTCTGCATTTGTTTTATCAATTGAGTTAACAGTAAGACTGATATTAAATTGAAGGTTCTGCAGTATTGAGATATTTAAATGACAAAATGATTAAAACACATGTGGGAAGTCATCTGCATAAGAAATGTAAAGCCCTGGTTTGAGGCAAGCTTACCTGCAAAGTTTGCCTCCAGTCTCCTGAGCCTCTCCTTACTTTTCCTCATCTATTTTGCTATCTTCTCTGATCCAGCTTGCTCATCATCACAATATATACATATCTTTACCCTATTGTGGTCAGACACTTCTGTCAGGAAATTATCTGGCTCATATAGTCACACTAAGGTATATTTCAAGTATTAGGTTTTTATTAATCACCATTCCTAGAAGTATTTGCATCAAGAAATATAAGCTTTAGTATAAGGAAATTTGAAGCATTGTAGGTGAAAGGGTTAAGGAACTGGGTAGAGGCAGTGACAGAGAAGAAGAAATACTAAGTGGTGGCTCCACGTGCATTTCACAGAGATGATGACTAGAACATGTATGCATAGACTTTAGAGGTTTCAGAGCTGTTTTTTAAAAACATCTAGAAATTGAGGTAGTGTGTACAGTATAAAGAAGCCTTCCAAAATAACAAATATGATAGCTCAAAGGCATATTGCACTAGTGTGTCCTGCCTAAATCAAAGTTTGGCTTCTGAGACTGATAACATTTCCTACTGCCAGACACTGTCAAGAATTTCCTTTATATATCTAAATGTCATCATTTAAAATGAGCTATGATTTCCTACTCAAACTCCCACAGAGGCTTTGGCCTTGATAAATAACCATTTGAAAGAGACCAGTTTTCTTCTCAAGAGATTTAAAAGCTAACAAAGATGAATAAGGTAAGTAAATATTTACTGATGTTTTGGAAACCAGAAAGCAAGATGAGCCTACTGAGTGGGTAGATAACACGAGCATGATAATAATATGACATTAAGGTTTTTTAGTTACACGAGCTATTGGATTTTCTGTTGGCTTGATTTACTGTGTTTAAGGAATTCTAATTTTTCACTCAATGGTCTGTTTCCTATTTATGATTATATAATCTCTTTAATAAATAACAACACCTTTGCTACCCCATGAAAAGTTCATAATATAATGGAAAAAAATGTAGAAAACCACAAATAACAAAGAAACACACCTGACCTACACACGAACTTGTAAATGACTGAAACTCTGGAGTGCTTCACAAAAATATTTGATGAGCAGAAAGGGAAAGAATTAGCAGGTCGGCAATAGAAGCCAAAGGAATTGTTTACTGCAGTGACTGACGTGAATGGGAAAAGAAAGACAACTTTGACTAGGATTCATGAAGGAGTGGAGTATTAACTTGGGAATATTTATTTTATTCTTCCACCTTAACATGAAAGTCCAGAAAATTTACTGTAATTTTGTAAATGGCTACAGTTAGTCTTGTATTTACATTTGACACAGTAATGACTCATTGTAATAAACAGGGATTTTTTTCCTGTTTATGACATTTAGTAGGTTAAAAGTCTTTCTCCCTTATTGACCTTGAAGGTATCTAAAATTCCAAGCTTCAGGCCTATGCACTTACTTCTTTACTTGACATCTCCACTTAAATATCTTTAGGTTGATGATGGACAGATAGATAGATAGATAGATTAGATAGATAGATAGATAGATAGATAGATAGATAGATAGATAGATGATAGATAGACAGATAGATAGATAGATAGATGAAGAGGAGATGTATTGTGGGAATTGGCTCACGTGTAATTCACTGAGAGAGGTGACACCAGGAGAGAATCAGCTATGAGACAAAAGTTATAGCTTTAAGGACCGGTCATATTGAATTTGAGGCTCAATATGAGTCTCAAATTCAAGTGTCATTCCACTTACTGTTTCTTCTGCCTAGGACATCTCTTACATGCTCTTACACCATATTGAATTCATCAACTTCAATGCATATGCCATATCAAATGCATATGCCATATGCCATTCACTGAGAGGTGACACCAGGAGATGACCAGGTATGAGATAAAAGTTAGTTTTAAGTGCTGGTCATATTGAATTTGACCAGCACAAAATCAATTTGAATTTGATTATGATCAGTACTTAAAACTGTAACTTTTGTCTCATACCCCGTGCTCTCCTGGTGTCACCTCTCTCAGTAAATGGCACATGCTTTTGATTGTCATCCTTGACATCTCATCCGTTGACACTCTCCATCACCAAGCCATTGATATTACCTCTAAAGTACCTTTTTAAATCTATGTACATCTCTCTCTCTCTTTCTCCCCACTGTCACCACCTTAATTCAAATAACAAGGTCTCCTACAGTAGTCTTCTGATCAATTTCCAAGATCAGCCCTGCTCACTATAATTGATTCTCCTATAAAGCAGTCTTTGCGAGCTACCTCAAATACAAATCTCATCAAATTATCTCTCCTCTTAAAACTCTTAAAAGGTAATGCACAACTCTTAAGATAAAGAACAGACTCTTTAACATGCCCTCTGAAGCTCTGAGTGAGGCAGCCCTGGATCACCTCTGCCCTAGCCTACTTGCCTGCTACTTTCTTCCTCACAATCTTTATTCAAATGTACTGGCTTCCTTCAGATTTTGAATATATCGTGATACTTTCACTGTAGGGCCATTCCACTTACTGTTTCCTCTGCCTAGGACATCTCTTACATGTTCTTTCACCTAATAACGTATAATTTTCTCTCAAATTGTTCCAACAGCTCTTCCTCAAGAAATGTTACTCCTCTTGACAAATTGGACCATATTCCTATGTCTTTAGTGACATTTAAAACCGTTTTTAATCTATGTACTTTCTTGGATATTGTCTACCTACCACACAATAAGTTTCATGAGGGCAAGGACTATTTCTGTTTTTACCAGTTCTTCTCTTGAGCATTCAGTTCAATGATTAGCAAATACTGGGTACTCAAATGTATTGTGGAATGAATGCAAGAGTGTATGAATAAATGGATGGATGGATAATTGAAAGAAAGAACACTGTCTTCAGATGTCAAATATCTGAAGTCATTAAACCAATCATTTCCCAGGAAGAAAGAAAGATGCTGAGAGAATGGAATTTGTTGCAATGGTATAGAGAATATAAGTGAATAACATAGAGAATATTTGCAGTTACTCTTGCTATTTCAAATGTATTCACCTTTACTGAGAGCATTCTCTTCTTTGGGGAATTTATCTTTTCTTTACTGTGTGTGATTATATGTGACTATATGTCTGGGAGGCTTTCTCTCATTATGGGAGTTGAGGAGTCTATATCTTCTTCCCCCAACTCCATGGTATAGCCAGGAAGTGAGAATATAGCCTAAGCTTGAGAAATTAGAGTCTTGAGATTTTTTTACTTAAGCAAGAGTGATTTGAAGGTTAATTTTAGTGACAACTTGGATAGGCTAAGGGATGAACAGATATAGCTCATAGAACGTTATTTCTGGGTACGTCTGTGAGGGTGTTTCTGGAAGAAATTAGCATTTGAATTAGTACACTGAGTAAAGAAGTTCCGCTCTCAGCAATGCGGGGTATTGACACCATCTGATCTTTTGAGGGCCCAAATAGAATAGAAAAAAATGCAGAGGAAGGATGAATTCTCACTCTTTGTACTAGGATATCCATCTTCTCTTGCCCTTGAACTTCAGGGTTCCTACTTATAGGACCTTGGGGCTCTGGTACTCACACCAGTGGATGACAGGCCTTTGACCTCAGACTGGGAGTTACACTATTGGCTTTTCTGGTTCTCAGGCTGTAGAACTCAGACTGTATTATACCACCCACTTTCCCGGTTCTCCAGCCTGCAGGTGACTATTGTGAAATTTCTCAGCCTCCATAATCATGGGAGCCAATTCCTATAATAAATCCCCCATTCTAATCTATTCTATTCTATTCTATTCTATTCTGTTCTATTCTATTCTATTCTATTCTATTCTATTCTATTATTTTCTATTCTATTCTCAATCAATCAATCAATCAATAATCTATCTGTCTGTCTGTCAATCTATCCATCCATCTATCTATCCTGTTGGCTCCCTTTCTCTGGAGACCCCTGTCTAATCCAAGTCACAAAGGCAAAGAGAATGGCTGAAGGTCATTCATCTGGATAGCAGTGTTAGGGTGTCACCCTGAAGACACTATTCCAACTGCAAGATGGTGGCTTTGTTTCCTGTTCATCAGTTTGACAGATCTCCTTTGCTCCTATTCATTGCCAAACCCAAATGTCCATCGCTGATTGATCCTGGGGATGTTGCCTGCTTTTGCAATAAGTTTCTCCTTACTTAATTTACCAGAGTCTGTTTCTGTTGCTTACAACCAAGGACTCCAATGCAGACAGGAAAACAGGGTACTTTGGAAGTCTGGGAAAGAGTATGAAGGCACTCAACAAGCATGTATGAAATTTCCACTATTGTTGAAAATATAAAGGAAAAAAAAAGATTCCTACTCTTGAGAGACAGATTTTGAAGGAAAACAAATACAGCACCTAGAGATATCTGCCATCCTAGGGATGAGAGAATCAGAGTAAAAATAGAAGTGACACCAGGGAAGCAACTATTAAGTAACCATTGCCTGAGGGGTATTAAACGTGTCATCCCAGAGGTAGAAAAGCAGAAAGATATAAGTTCAGTGGATGATAAAGTAACAATATACATAATTTACCTAAACTTTTCGATTGTGTTTACAGCAACTGTCTTTTAGGAGTTACGCATATTTCATAACAGTTGTTTATCACATATATATGGAAAAAGTGGGGGAAATAAAAAAATCATTTCTATATCCCAGGAGGTCATAATTATGACTGATGAGAATATTTAAAATACAGTGTGTTTATTCATAAAATATATATCTATAAGGGACTTGCACCCAGAATATATAAAGAACTCATAAAATTTGATAATAAAAGTCAAACAACCCAATTTAAAAATGGACAAAGGATTTGAATAAACATGTCTCCAAAGAAGATATGCAAATGGCCAATAACCTCATGAAAAAAAACACTCAAAATCATTAGTTATTAGGGAAACGTATATCAAAATGACAATGAGATACCACTTCATATTCAATAGGATGACTCATCAAACTGATGACAATAGCAAATGTTGGCAAGGAGGTGGAGAAATTGGTACTTTTATATACTGCTGGTGGGAATGTAAAATGGTGCAGTCACTTTGGAAAACAGTTTGGCAATTTTTCATAATGTTACACATAGAGTTATTATATGACTCAGAAATTTCACTCCTAGATATCTACCCAAGAGAAAGGAAAAGGTGTTCACAAAAAGGACTTGCACATAATGTAAATAGCAGCATTCTTCATAATAGCCAAAAAACAGAAGCAACCCAAATTCCCATCAACTGATAACAAATTGTGGTGTATCAATACAATAGAATATTATCTGGCAGTAAAAAGAAATAAAGTACTGATACATACTACAACATGAATTAATCTTGAAAACATTGTGTTAAGTGAAACAAAGCTGGCCACAAAAGACCACATATTGTCTGATTCCATTTACATGAAATGTCCGGAATAGGCAAATCCGTAAGGACCAAAATTAGATTAGTAGTTATCAGGCGCTGGGGAGAGAATAAAAATTGAAAGTGCCTACTAATGAGTATGGGATTTCTTGTGAGTGCTTAAAATGTTCTAATGTTAGACTGTAGTGGTTGCACATTTCTAGGAATATATTAAAAACCACTGAAGTGTACACTTTGAAGGAGTGAATTTCATGGTACATGAATTATATCTCAATAAAACTACTATAAAAAACCAATGAAAGGTACTAATAAGTGCAAAGCTATTAACATGTACAACATGCTGGAGAGGCATGGACTGGGAAAGGGCTGGGACAGGTAAGGCTTCATGGGAGGGGTGTTAAATCATGAATGACTTGTCTTTCACCCAACCTTACCTGTCAACATGTAGAGAGTCAGTTCTATCAGGCTTTGGCTGCCCAGATACATAAATATTAAACAATAATTACTGTATTGAGTTTTGAATGGAAAATATGCTCCAGAACTCTCAAGCATATCAATCTCAAGAGATTAAGCTTCAGGCAAATCCAATCTCCACAGCCAGATCTCTAATAAAGGTCACTAGTGCAGTTTAACTACACCTGAGTTTATTCAATGATGTATTTTTTTTCTCTATTCAGACTCACAAGCACAAGAATTGCCAAAAGACAAGAACCCCTCAAACAACATTTTATTCTCACAGGATGTTGAATGAGTAGATGTTAGAATCCACTTCACTTATCTTGTTGTTCACTGTGTAACCAAAATAATCCAGGACTCCAAATGCTTGTTCACTTACTGGAAACCTAAACAATATTAAACAGCACACTAAAGACAGGAAGTGTCTTCTGAAAATTGTTGCAGTTTTCAGCACTTTGCTACCACATTCAAGCTTTCACAGGAAAAAAAAAAATTAAAGTACCTCTTTTATCAATTCGTATATCCAGAAATTATACCAAGAAATTTGCAGATTCCTTGTCTTCCCTTTATAGAATATTTCTGTATAAAGTGAAAAAATGTTTTAGACTCCTTAAGTTTTAGAGTTCATACACACCACTAGCCTAGGAAACAGTTTCTATGGTACTACTGGTTACTTATTAGTACTATTCAGGCAATGAGTAAATAACATGGAAAACAATGCAAAACACAATAGGATACTATAGTGGAATTTTTGTTCTAACCTAGGAAACTAAAAGCTTGCCAATCATTTCTCCTTGCGTGCAACTAAATCAAAGAGAACATGACAAAAATGTATTGAGGGGAAAAAAACCCCTTCACCACAGATTATATCTAAGTCTTATGACCTTAGCATTTACGGCAAAAGATACATCTTGTCGAAGACCATTTTGACCTGACCACAAAAGAGGAGTAAACTACAGAACAGGAAGAAATGTACCTTAGCAATAAAGACTCAGTGGCCAATCCCTGAATGATATCCGGAAATCCTATTTTGTAATTGCATACAAGTATGCTGAATCAGAGTTGAGGTTAGCCTATGATGATAGTGATTGGCACAAAGGAGGTGATCCCCACTTTTCCACTGACTTACTAAGGTAGACTGTGTATGAGCCTTTACCATCGGTATCAGTCATTCTCTGCTCTATATGAATCTCCCACTGCATGCAAAGAGTAGATAAACAAGATCCTGAAGGGTTTGGGGTGGTAAGGGGCAACAAAAAGCCATTATGACAGTCTGCTAGCCTGGTAGAATATCTAATATTCATTTCCCATTAATATTTGCTTTGTATTATTTTAAAAATTATTGGGGGTTATTTTACTTTGGTGAATTAAATACATCTTAAGGGTACAGTATCATCAGTTTCGACAAATGGATAAACTCATATAACTTGCATCCTATCAAAATATAGTACCTTGTCATGACTGGAAAAAATCATTTTCTAGGAACCTCTTTCTGCCCAGGAGCAACTTTGTTCTAATTTCTATCACCATAGTAGATTAATTTTTCCTGTTCTATGACTTCATATGAATATATTTTTTACTATAAGAATTCCTTCACTCTGTATAATTTTGTTGTATGTGTCCATAATTTATTCCTTTTGATAGCTGAGTATTATTCCATCATATATTTGTTTATTCATTCTTTTGTGGATGGCAATCTAGGCTATTTCTAGGTTTAGACTATTATAAATAAAGCCACTGTGAATGTTCTTGTACACATTTTCATAAACATATTTTTATTTTTCTTGAATAAAAACCAAAGAAGGAACGTGGGTCACAGGGGAGAAGTATGTTTAAATATTTCAGAAACTGCCAGTTTTTCAAAATGGTAGTGCCATTTTACACTCCCACCCAGAAATACATGAGAGTTCTATTCACCTTACACTTTGTCAACATTAGATTGTGATTGTCGGTCTTGTTTCATTTTAGACATTTTTTCATTTTATCCATCCATTTTGTAGATGTGTAGTGGTCTCACATGGTAGTTTTAATTTGAATTTTTCTAATGATTAAGGACATTGAACACGATTTCATGCATGTATTGGGCATTTGTATATCTTTCTTTGAGAAGTATCTGATCAAGTCTTTTATTCATATTTTCACTCAGTTGATTGTCTTTTAATCATTGAAATGTGTAAATTTGTTGTACATTCTAAATATCATCCTTTTTTTTTTTTTGAGATGGAATTTTGCTCTTTCGCCCAGGCCAGAGTGCAGTGGCGCTATCTCGGCTCACTGCAAGCTCCGCCTCCGGGTTCACACCATTCTCCTGCCTCAGCCTCCCGAGTAGCTGGGACTACAGGCGCCCGCCACTGTGCCCTGCTAATTTTTTGTATTTTTGGTAGAGACGGGGTTTCACCATGTTAGCCAGGATGGTCTCGATCTCCTAACCTCGTGATCCACCTGCCTCGGCCTCCCAAAGTGCTGGGATTACAGGAGTGAGCCACAGTGCCCCGCCCCCTTTTTTCAAATATATGCGTTGAAAATATTTTTCTCCCAGTCTGTGGCTTTCATATTCATTTTCTCAGTAATATCTCTTGATGAGCAGAAGCTTTATATGTTGATATTAAATTTTTTATTATTTTCTTTTAAGTATAGCTTTATTTCTGTGTCAACTCTGAGAAATGTTTTCCCAGCACAAAGTTGCAAATATATTATCCTGTTTTCTTCTAGAAGCTTCATAGTTTTGACTTTTGCATTTATGCCTATTATTCATTTCTAACATATGTGTATGACTTGAAGCAGAAATAAAGTTCTTTTATTTTTTCCATGTATATGTTCACTGGTTCCAGCACCATTTATTGAAAACTAAAACAAACTTCTCTTAAACATTTGCTTTGTTTCTTCAAGGTTTCCTGAATTTCTATAGAAATTTTATAATTACATTCTCAAATTCTGCTTTTAAAAAATTGACTAAGATTATGATTGCAGAGAATCAATAGACAAATTTGGGCAATGTGAAGGCAATTGAGCATTATAACAATATTGAGTCTTACAATTCATGAACATGGTATGTCGCTCCATATATTAGCACTTTCTTTAATTTCTGTCATCAATATTTTATAGTTTTTTAATATAAAGATTTTACACAACCCATTAAATTTATTTCTAAGTATTTTATGTTTTTTGATGTTATTGGAATGCTGTTTTTTATCTAATGTTTGAATTTGGGGAATGTAGAAATACAATTTATTTTTGCATTTTGACTTTTATACTAAAAATTGCTAAATATATTTATTAGTTCTGGTATCTTTTTTTATACATTACTCAGTAGTTTCTACATGTACAATTATGTTATCAACAAAAGAAAGCAACTTTATTGTTTTCTTTTTAATTTGTAAGTCTTTTATTTGTTTTTCTTGCCAATGGTACTAGATAAGACCTCTAGCACAATTTTGAATAAAATTTGCAAAAGTGCAAACCCTTTGGAAGAATGACAAAACAAACCATATACTGAAGAAAAGATTTGCAAAAGACATATCTGACAAAGGACTGTTACTCAACATACACAAAGAATTCTTAAAATTCAATAATAAGAAAACACGCAACCCAATTTAAAAAATGAGCAAAATACCCGAACAGACACTTCACCAAAGAAAATGAGCACATAAAAAGATGCTCCACATCGTGTCATTAGGAAAAGGCAAATTAAAACAACAATGAGATACTACTACAAACCTATTAGAATGGCCAAAATCTAAAACAGTTACATCATCAAATGCTGGCAAGGCTGTGGAACAAGAAGAATGCTACTGAGAATGCAAAATGCTACAACTACTTTGGAGGAGAGTTGGCTGTTTCTTACAAAACTAAACATACTCCTACCAAACAATCAAGTAGTCACACTTCTTGGTATTTACCCAAATGAATTGAAACTTATGTCTACACAAAAATATGCACATGAATGTCTACAGCAGCTTTATTCACAATTGCCAAAACCTGGAAGCACCCAAGATATCCTGCAGTAGGTAAATGGATAAATAAATTAGTACATCCAGACAATAGAATATTACTCAGTGATAAAAAGAAATATCCTATCAAGCCATGAAAAGACATGAAGGAAATTTAAATGCATACTACTAAGTGAAAGAAGCCAATCTGAAAAGACTACATACTACATTGCTTCAACTGTATGACATTCGCTGAAATCTAGGACTATGGAAACAGTAAAAGGATCAATTGTTGCTATGGATTGAGGGGAAGGGATGAGTAGGCAATAGAACAGTTCTGTGTGATAATTGATAATTTAATGGTGGATACATGACATACATTTGTCAAAATTGATAGAATGTACAACAGTAAATCGTAAACTATGGACTTTGAGTCATAGTGATGTGTCAATATAGATTCCAAAGTCATAACAAATGTACCACTGGTGATGGATTTTGATTATGGGGGAGGCTGTGTATGTGTGAGGACAGAGGGTATATGGGAAATCTCTGTAGCTTTATTTTTTATTTATTTATTTTTTTTTGAGACAGAGTCTCACTCTTTCACCCAGGCTGGAGTGCAGTGGAGCAATCTTGGCTCACTGCAAGCTCTGCCTCCCGGGTCCACGCCATTCTCCTGCCTCAGCCTCCCGAGTAGCTGGGACTACAGACGCCCATCACCACGCCTGGCTAGCTTTTTGTATTTTTAGTAGAAAGGGGGTTTCATCGTGTTAGCCAGGATGGCCTCTGTCTCCTGACCTCGTGATCCGCCCGCCTCGGCCTCCCAAAGTGCTGGAATTACGGGCGTGAGCCACCTGGCCCAGCCATCTCTGTAGCTTTCTTTCTATTTTTCTATAAAGCTACAACTACTCTAAAACATAAAGTATATTTTTAAAAAGTGGACAACCATGCCTGTTTCTTCTCTTTGAGGAAGTGCGTTTGGCATTTCACAATTAAGAATGATATTAGCTCTAGAATTTTTGTACATGCCTTTTATTAGACTGAGAATTTTTCCTTCTTCTTATTTTGCAGAGTTCCTATCATGAAATGAAGATGAATTTTGATAAACGCTTCTTCTGCACCTGTTGAATAATCGTACAATTTTTTCTCCTTAAATTAATATGTAAATCACATTGTTTGAGTTTAATGTTAAACCAAAAACGTATTATTCTTTTTCTACATAGCTGTATTTGATATGTTTATAATTTGTTGATAATTGTGTATATGTTTATAAGAAATATTAATTTGTAATTTTTCTTTTGTTGTAATGTCTTTAGTTCTTTTGGTATCAGAGTTATACAAACTTTACAAAATTAGGTGGAAAACATTACTTCTATTATTCTTTGTCTTCTTTTTTTACTTTTAGTTAGAACTTTACAAAAAGCCTCCTACCTTTGCAGCCGGGAACTCTAGTTCTGGGTAACGGTGACGAGTATATGAGTTATAAGAAGTAACAGTCTTGCCATATATGTTTTTAAAAAGTATATTCCTCTTTCATTCGGGGTGTGTGTCTTTCACGTGTAGTTGAAATTCTAAATTCTGCTACACATTTAAGATCAGTATGACACACACACACACACATGCACACACACAACACACACATTATTTAAGCATCTTGCTTTCGAAGTTTGTCTCTGCTGGTATAATAAATGTCACCATTTGTTTGGTTTAAAATAGCTTCTTCCTGAAAAGTATTTTAATTAGACAAGTCCTAAAGATACATTAAAGTCACTCAGAAAAAATTTGTCACCAATTACAAAAAAATAGACCAGACTGTTGCTGTTTACACACATTAGAAATTAATATTGCATTAAAACTTATTGTAACATTGGCGTTTCTAAGTTTTCTACACAATTCAATGTCAAACAAAATTATTGTTTAAAGAAATGAAAGAGACTTCATAAACTAGACACATTATCTTACATTTAAGTAGCAATTTTTCAAAGCACTCTGTCTCTGAGAGGCACTTTCTTAGCCAAGTTCACACAGCAGACCTGCAATTCAAACTCAGAAATTCCAACTTTACGCCCAGCGTTTTTTCATATGCAATATATTCCTATTTTGAATTGTTCATGAAGTGTTTAAAGCTTTCAGTTGCTGGAATACTGTCTATTATATGCTATACTTTCCAACATCATACATAAGTTTTGGCGTATCATGCACTGATACTCTTAATCTGCTTTTCAAATGCTGCATTTGTTTCTCACACCACCTTAGGAAGCCATGTAGAAACAGGGGTACTTAAAATTGTATGTCAAAAATACCAACGACAGGCCAGGCGTATGGTGACTCACGCCTGTAATCCCAGCACTCTGGGAGGCCAAGGAGGGCAGATCACTTGAGGTCAGGAGTTTGAGACCAGCCTGGCCAACATGATGAAACTCCATCTCAACTACAAAAACAAATATTAGCCAGGCATGGTGGCATGCACCTGTGATCCCAGCTACTCAGGAGGCTGAGGCAGGAGAATAGCTTGAACCCAGGAGGCGGAGGGTGCAGTGAGCTGAGATCGAGCCACTGCACTCCAGCCTAGGCAACAGAGTGAGACTCTGTCTCAAAAGAAAAAAAAAACATCAGTGATAAACTGAAACATGATTACAGCCTACAGTGTGAAAGATTCCTGTCATTAATATGTAGAGAATTCATTTAACAATATAAAAAGCACTCAACAGAAATATGGGTAAAGGCTATTCATGAAAATCTTTTTCAGAAGATAGGCAAATCATCAATAATCATAAGATTGAAAACTTTATCCTCACTTGTAATCAAAATAATGCAAACTGAAAAGCTAGATAATAATTTCTTATCTGTATTTTGAAAAAATGTTAAAAGAATACTAGGAGTTGATGAGGACATATTTATGAAATTGCTGTTTTAAAGTAAAAGTTCATACAACTTTACCAAAAAAAAAAATCTGTAATTGATAAAAAATTTTGGAAGTTGTATGTCTTTGACCCAAAAGTTCTACTTCAAAGAATCCAATCTAAGATAATCAAACATGTTTACTCACATACACATGTATATGCACACAGAAATACGTGGACAAACATGAGACATAGTCTAAAATATTTAGAAATAAGTTGTTGATTAAATGTATTCTGGTAGAACCTTGATGATAAAAAGTTATGCCCACTTGGTTATAATGTATTATTCTATTTATATAATGCCACATTTGATTTGATAATCTTTGTTTAGAATATTTGCATCTATACTTACAATTGAGATTGGCCTATAATTTTCTTTTTTTTTTTTTTTTCTTTTTGATTTTGCTGTCAGGTCACACTTGCTCCAAAAAATGAGTTAAACAGTTTTCTACATTGTTTTTCTTCTATGGAAAAGTTTTTGTTAAATTGGAATTATTTTTTACTTGACTGTTTGATATAAATCTCCAAAAAGCAAACTGAATATAAAAATGCCATTTTTAGATTTTGACTAGTGATTCATTTTAGTATTGGGTTTCTATTTCTTCATGAGTCAATTTTGATATTTTTTTTTAGGAATGGGCCCATCTCATCTAAATTTATTAATTGTTCACAATATCTTATTTATTTAAAATGTCTGCAGCATCTTTTCATTTTTTAAATTTGTTATTTGTTCTTTAATTCTTTTCTTGATCAATTATCGAAAGATTTGTAAAATTTACTACTACTTTCATAGAAGCAATGTAACTACTTTCATCCTTTTTACTTTATTTTCTCCTCCATTAATTCTGAATCTTACCTTTATTATTTCCTTTATTTTACTTTTATATTTTTTATAATTTGTTGAGATGAATATGAAAGATTAGATGAGGTAATTGCAGGTAATTATTAAGGTAAATATGAAAGACAACTATCATTGTCTTTTTATCACTACTATGTGCATTCAAAGATGTAAATTTCCCTCAAAATATTGCTTTAGCTATATTCCACAAGTTTTAGTTTATAACTTTTTATTATCATTCAGTTTAGTCGTTTCTATATTTTCCATTGCCTTTTCTTCTTTGACTCACGGTTTATTGAGAAGTTAACTTCCAAATGCATGGAGATTTTATAGTCATCACTAATATTTGCAAATATATGAAGATTTTCAATTATATTTTTGAAAATTTATGGCTTTATTACTAATATTTCTAAATATATTTCTAAATATATAGAGTTTCTATAACTATCATTTGTTTTGGATAATGAGAAAATATGGTTAATATTAAGTCAAAGGATTTAAGGTAGTATTTCAAATTGTTAGAGACTCCTTTTATGGCCCATTGTAAAGTAAACATTTTGTAGATGTTATATGTGTACTTGAAAAGCATGTATTATTCTGCAGTTGCTGTGCATAATGTTCCATATTTGTACATCAGGTAACTTTTAACTTTATCATTAAAATTTTCTATATGCTTACTGATTCTCTGTTTTCCCTCTTGGCTTTACCATTTACTGAAAGGGATGTTTTGAAATCTCCCACTATGGCTGTAAAATTTTCTCCTTCTCCTTGTAGTTCTGGCAGCATTGTCTTATCTATTTTGAGGTTATAATTTTACTTGCAGGCAAATTAAACATTGTTTTTTCCGGTGAGTTCAACCAGGAAATTCATTGTGATCATTATAAAATGAACTTATTTAATTTCTAGCTATGTCTTTGCTTAAAATAGTATTTGACATGATATTGATACAGCTACATGAGCTTACTTTTGCTTGTTGTTTGCATGATATACAATTGGCTAGAACAGATTTGTAAGATATACATCTAAGAGTTATTTAGTTTATTTAAAAATAACTTCTGGGCCAACCACAGTGGCTCATGCCTGTAATTCTAACACTTTAGGAGGCCAAGGCAGGAGGATTGCTTCAGCCCAGGAGTTGGAGACCAGCCTGGGCAACACAGTGAGACCCCGCCTCTACAAACATTTTTCTTTAATTAACTGAGCATGGTAGCATGTACCTGCAGTTCCAGTTTGTCTGACAGAATAAGACCTTGTCTCTAAAATAAATAAAAATGAAATAAAATAAACACTTCTGAAATGTTGACAAAAGTACAATTATTCCTTTTGACATGGAACAATGTTCATAATATATTACTGAACCAACAGGTTATGAAATGCAATAAATAGCATACTCTCATGTGTGAGAGGGAGACTGTGAGTGTATGTATGAGGATATATGCTCATAATGAGAACATGTGTTAGTGTAAAGATACACATTCAACTGTTTTCAGTAGTTCATCCTAGGTACTTTTCTGTACTTTCTAATTCTCTAAAATGAGATTCTACTTTTTGTTTTAAAAAATGTGTTTTAAAAAAATTAAGCAATGTGGAACAGTATCAAATGCATAAAGAGAAACTAAGTATTTTTCTGAACTGGAAAGAATCATTGACTTTGGCAATAGTAATGTCTCTGACATCTTTTAATAAGAATAGTTTTCATGGAGGGTTTGAAGCTGAGGTCAGCTTCAGAGTAGGAAACAACAATATTTTTATAGATGTGAAGGACATGAAAGAGATAAGTATGAATGTTATGGGAATGAAAGAGAAAGTGCAAATTGTATTTTTGCTTAGTTTGAGAGAAACACTAACGTTTCTAGACAAAGTGGAAGAAAGAAAATGAAAACAGAAAGGCCAGTTTATTGAACAAAGAAAAGGAAGGCCTCAAGAAGACAGGCAGTGAATTGGTCTCTTAACAAGCAGAAACCGCACAGAAAAAAGTAAGGCTTAAATTCTGCAAGTTCCTTTCAAACTATAAAATAAGAAGACCGGTAGGCTATATTTATAGAAAAGAGGCAGACAAAACTGGTTCCAACTTGCTAATTTTTTTTTCTGAAAACAAAAGCAAGGTCTCCCCAAGACATGAGCTTATTAATGAAATTAGAGAAATCTAGGCTATATTTTGTTTTCTTATCTGAGTAATCGCACCAGTTCAGTTACTGTTTGTAACTAGACTCTGGGTCACTAATGCTAAAATCTCCAGTAAAATATAAAGTGTGGATGCTTTCTTTCAGCCTAGCCTAAAATGGAAATGAGCATTAATTGTTACATGTGCATTTCATGTAAGTTCCCTTAATTTGCACCCAAAAGCAGCCATTAAAAAACAATTCATAATAATATTTAGCTGATTTTTGTGTGTTTTTGTTTTAAAGAAGTTGTAACTAAAGACATGAAACTTTGTGAAGAGAAACAAAGGGAAGGGAATAAATAAAAAATATTTCATTCTCAGTAATAGGCATAAATACTATCTGAGTTTTTATATATGATTTATACTATATATGTATATGTTTTTATAGGGAGAAGTTTATTTACCAAAGCTCACAAGCTAGTAAGTACAAGTGCTTGGATTTTACTATGGAATCTATACAGTTCCAGGTCTGCCAGTCTGGCTACTAATATGATTTTCCAATGAATAAAACCAGTTGCTGATTTTAGAGATCAGTCTTTTAGAACTGTGAAGCCAGCTGATAAATCTTTATGGAAAAAATGGGTAAAGAAAAATGGAAAATTGAGAGACATATTTGTTTTCCAGTAAAGAAAGCAGGCCTGTCTCCTCAGGTTTGCCACAACTTTCAATGGGACCTTGAGCAACTCAAACTTCTCCAGATCTCAGTTTTCTCATCTAAAAAATAGGGGATTTTAACCAAATGACTTCTAAGATTCCTTTCTAGCTCCTAAATGCACAGCCTCACCACAGCTACTTTCTGCATTGAATGCGCAGCCTGTTTCTAGCACTTTATGTAGTTCCTAAGATTCCTCAAGATAGAGGGCTTACCCACAGCATCTAGAAAGCAAGACAGGGCAAGATGCAGCCTGGCAGGTCAGAGTTCTGGCTGCAACCAGTCTTAAGCAAAACACATCTGACAACCAATCCAAGTTAGGAACCGCATTTATTAGTAGGGGTTCCTTTTTTGTGCAAAGGACTTTTTCACTGCATAACCCTATGCTATTTTTGGGTATGCATTCTGTTGAAATTATCTTATGAGACTGTAATGTAAATAACAGTTTTTAATTTGTACAGCAGTTATGAGATATATATTACAGCAATTTTTCCATTCTAAAACACAGTAAGAAGCTTTTAAAAAAGCATGTATTGTGGACTTAACATGAGCATATGCACATACACTGAATCATAGACATTGTGTCAGGACGTGGCAATGGATCATCCAGTCCACACCTCTCCCACGTCAAGGGAACCCACTCATGCTCACACACCAGAGCACTTCCAGATGACTGGCAGTACAAGAAGCCTTCTCCCAGAATCTCTATCTGTGACTTGCTGTGGGGACCTGCCTCTCACTGCAGGGAAGGCAAAGCAGGAAGAAATCACACAAAAGAGCAAGGGCTGTAAGGAGAGCATCCCTTCGTCAGAGTGAACAGCAGTTCTAAAGAGTGTTTTAAAAGTGCCCAGGACATAGTGAGAGTACAATCAACTCCCTATACAGAGACAGTTTCATTGTATTGGTTCTCCTAAGACGGAATCTTTCCATCCTCTTTTCCAAATATGCTGCCTAAATAGTTCCCCTAAATATTGTTAGTTCCAGTTTCATTGTACTCTAATAATAATGTAATATTCAACCACTATATTTTCTATTGATATTGAATAATGTGTTGAATGGTTTTCAAGTAAGAAGATCTTGTGGATGGAGTCTGTATCAGGCCCTGTATTACACAAATGAGCAAAATTGTGTCTTTTCCTCATTCTTAAGTTTGACTTAGCTATGGCTACGTGTGATAAACGAATCAATGACATGTTTGGCTACTTAAGTTTACAAGTTCATGTAATAAACTCTGATAGGACAGAAAAAGACGGCAAATTAGATAGTCTATTCTGACATTTTTTAAGATGTAAAGATTAGACAACTCATATCTTGAAGTGTAGCCAGGTACACTGTGGATAATTATAGCAAGATGCAGCACTCTTTGAATGGCCGAAAGCTGTAATTCTCCCCATGTACTAGAATGAGGCAAGTAGGAAGTCTACCTGGATAGGTAAAAAAACAAAACAAAACAAAAACTAAAATAGATGGCAAAAGAAAAATAAGAGATAGTTCGAAGGTAAGCAGTAAAAAGAATCAACTGTGGAAGAAAGGGCTGTTATTCCCATGTCTGACATAGCACACAGAACTAGATACTTACAGGATGAGGTGTAACTTGGAAGTTCAGCAAGGAAGACTGATGCACTACATTCATTTTGTCAGATTCAGGCAGAGGAAACTGGGAGGACCCAGAGAGGGAAACTGGGAGGACCAAAGGAAGTTCTCAGCCAAAGTGACTTCAGCACTTGGAAGTTGTCAGAATTTGGATATGCAGTGGGGCTGGATCACAGCAGAAGACTATTACAGAGAATGGGAACAAGGGCAAGAGTAATGCCAGCAGAAAGCGAAAGATGCGTAGGCTATTTATTTTGTCCCTTCTGCTGACAACGAGGATGAAACGAGGGTCTATGTAGTTTCGACTCTGTGGAGAAGAGATCCAGCAAACTAGAAAACAAAGGGAGAAAAACTGAGGCACAGAAAGCTATAGAGCAAGTTACCAAGATAAATAAAGCGGCAAAAGAAATAACCTGTGCCCAGACTCCATCTCTAATAATTTTTTTTTAACATCACCAAGCTTTCACTTGATTTATAAATAATTTTTTTTTTACTTTGGAAGGTAACTATCTCTTTTATTATTCTAACTAACAATAGCAAAATTGATGAAGATTTTTTCTGCATATTTACTGTTTAAAAAGGCAAGAGTTTGAGGATTGATTTTAGCTACGTCTGGCCTGAAAAGCAACAATAATTCATTTAGAATAAAGTAAAATGAATTATACTTATCTTCCAATTTAATACTTTACAAGAGAAGTACAGCGGTTTTACACAATTCATTTGTGAACATAGAGAAGTATATTTGTTCAATTTCGGCTAGACTAGCAGTAAGCTACTTGCTCTTTATATGTTTTCTTCTGACGATTTATTCAAGAAAAACTTGCCAAGAGCTTACTATGAGCTGGATGCTTGGGGTACAGCAGTCAGCAAAACAAAGATTCCTGCTGTCATGTAACTTTCATTTGAATAGGAAAAGATGGTCAATAACCATAGATATAACAAGTATTTATTTAGTATGTAGAAGATGTAGGAGTGAAAAGCTGTGCTAACCTTTCCATGGCTGACACACCTATAACAAGAGACACTTTAACAAGAGAAAAGCAAAACAAATTTATTTAGTCAAAATTTGTGTCATGAGATCCTTTAGAATGAAGACCCAAGGATACTTTTTTTTTTCTGAGACGGAGTTTTGCTCTTGTTGCCCAGGCTGGAGTGCAATGGCTCGATCTCGGCTCACCATAACTTCTGCCTCCCAGGTTCAAGCCATTCTTCTGCCTCAGCCTTCCGAGTAGCTAGGATTACAGGCATGAGCCACCACGCCTGGCTGATTTTGTATTTTTAGAAGAGACAGGGTTTCTCCATGTTGGTCAGGCTGGTCTTGAACCCCAGACCTCAGGTGATCTGCCTGCCTCAGCCTCCCAAAGTGCTGGGATTACAGGCGTGAGCCATTGTGCCTGGCCAAGGCTACATTTTTATGTGTTGGTTCAATGAAGAATGGAGGACCTTATAAAAATGTGGACAAAAAAGGATGTGGTCTAACACTAGTAGATTGAGTAGAGAAACCCAGCAAGGCTTGTCTGTTCAGATTCTTTTTGGCCTATTTGTTGTAGCATCTCTTCCTCCCAGCTATGGGTAAGACCCCTTTGAAATGAGGTCTTATGACCTCCTATCTGATATGGTCCATCAGCGAACTTTTTTAAGGCCAATTTCTACACAGAAAGGTAGGGAAAGAGTATAAAATAATTTCAGTTTTTATAGCTTGCTTTGGGGAAAAGAGGTTCTCGTTTCTACCCTGCCTTGGGGAAGAATAATTCTGGTTTCTATGACTCACGTTGGGGGAAAATGAGGGGCCAGAGACACATGGTCAGGAAAAGATCAGAGAGAGATTTGCTCTGATGCTGTTTCTGAAGCCTTCGGATGGCCTTTAGTTAAAAGACCTCAACATGCCAAAGTATGTCACTTTATCTTTGTTGGGGCTCAGAAAATGATATGCCAAAGTATGTCACATCATTTTCTGAGCCCCAGCAAAGATAATTAGTGCTATAGGAAAAAAATTAGAACTGAATGGGGTAAGGGTGATCATGAGTGTGATGTGGGGGGTAGGTAATTTTTAAGAGAATCGCCAGTAGACATTTAAGGTGGCAGGTGTGGTTTGTTCAAGGAACAGAAAGGAGGCCTGTGTGACTGGAGTGGAGGGAGCAAACGAGAAGGAGAGAGGAAGAATAATAGAAAAGAAGATCTAATTTCCAAAGTAATTCACACGATGAAAATGTAATTCACATTGATCTAAATCTCTGGAGGAATCACTCTCTAACAGCAATCGTTGCCTAAATAGACATGTATTATGGAAAGCAATACTTCAGATCAACATAGCATTCACTGAAATCTTAAATTTATGTGTTAAGTTGGAAAGCTATTTGGGAAAGGGGGAAGAGGAAGTTCATTCAATCATCATAAGTAGCTTAACAGAGCTGAAAATATTTTTGATCTGTCTACCAATCATCTCTCTGTTATGAGATGAATAATTATGTCTCCCCAAAATTCATATGATAAGACCCTAACCCCCAATGTGATGGTATTTGGAGGTAGAACATGTGGGAGATAATTAAGTCTAGAGTAGGCCATGAAAGTGGGACCCTAATGATGAGATTTGTACCCTCATAAAGACAGAAAGAGACAGAGAGCTTTCTCTGCCTATACACAAAGAAGAGACCATGAAAGCTCACAGCGTGGTGGTGGCCATCTGTACACCAGGAGGCAAGCCCTCACTAAGAAACAAATCTGTCAGTACCTTGATCTTGGACGTCCCACCCTCCAGAATTGTGAGAAATAAATGTATATTGTTTAAGCCACACATCATAAGGGATTCCCTTATAGCAGCCCAAGTGGAGTAAGGCATTACTATCTATTTCCTTCTAATACCCCAAAGCAGCAGATATCTGTTCACCTACCTGTCACAATGGAAGAGATTGTAAAAGAACAAAGGCACCAGATCTGCAACATTTTAAATGAAACTGGGATGTACTAATCTGCATCTATTTGATGCCTCAAAGACTCAAATAGCAATTTCAAGAATAGGAAAATAGAAAAGTATCATTCCCTAGAAACAAAGATACACATACTAGTGCTTGGGCAAGTAGCGATGCCTGCTAATGCCTGTTTAGAGGTTAGGTGGTTTCCTTATGCTGCTTCTTTTTGCGTGGAGCAAGCATAATAAGTTTAAATTAAATTTAATAAATGTCAACAATAAAAATAATGAATGTATTTGGAAACATGAGTGTTTATTTAAATACACAGGTGCTGACTTGCCAACTTAAAGAACACAACAACAAAATTAACCAGACTTAACTACATTGAGAATTCAACATTGGAAAAAATCGTGAGGGTCTCCCCTAACAGAAAGGAATTTTCAATTAACGACTTTACTGAGCATGTTCCAGGCATTAGCTCATGCATTCTCCATCACAATTCTATGAGGTGGGTGCTATTGTTGTCCCAATTTTCATAGAGGAGGAAACTACAGCACAGAGAATTTACGTAACTTGCCCAAGATCACACAGGCAATGCAAAGACCGAGATACAAATTCTACTGTCATGGGTCCAGAGGTGGGATCTGTGCCAATAACCTCTGCAGCCTCTACAGTAGATATTGTGTGATTACTATGCAACTTGCACTATGTTAAGTATTTTTTCACATATTATACTCTAATCCTTTCCACAAACTCAGAAACTCTAAAGTATCTAAAGATCTAAAGTAGGTGCCACAATTAGATCTTTTTTTTTTTTGAGATGGAGTCTCGCCCAGGCTGGAGTGCAGTGGTACAACCTCGGCTCACTGCAACCTCTACCCTCCCTGGGTTCAAGCAATTCTCCAGCCTCAGCCTCCCAAGTAGCTGGGATTACAGGCATGAACCACCACGCCTGGCTAATTTTTATATTTTTAGTAGAGACAGGGTTTCACCATGTTGGCCAGGCTGATCTCTAATTCCCGACCTCCAGTGATCCACCTGCCTCAGCCTCCCAAAGTGCTGGGATTACAGGCATGAGCCACCACGCCAGCCAATTATATCCATTTTTATGGATGCATTAATATCTTAAAGCACTTCAGCTAAGAAACTAGTAAACTTCAACTTGATCCTAGGCAGTCTGACTTCAGCACTCACCCTTGTTGCCACCACCCTATGCTGCCTCGTTACCATATTCCATCTTTTCTTGAACACAATTGCTTTTGCTACAAGGAGAACTGTCACTAAAAGCTACATGAAACAGTGATATGGATGTGGGATTTTATTAACAAATATATATTAGTCAAAAATAAATTACTAACTTTGGGTTTGGGGAGAATAACAGTGGAAAAATGCTTTGGAAAAAATGCCAGTTCCATCCCTATCTAGCTTATGGAATCATAAGGAAAAAATGCATTAAGTCATGTGAAACCACTTTATAATCTCTAATATACTCGATTACAATTATCTACTGAGCTAAATTCTAGTAATAATATCCACTGTTTACCAGACAATTTTGAGAATCAGAGTAACTAATGTATGCAAAAGCACCTGCAAACTGAGTTACAGAGAGCTACAGAATGGCAAGGACACAAAGCTCATCTATGGAATCAAACATTCGACATAATGTAGGCTATTTGTGATGCCACAACCAGATAAGGTAGGTTATCAAGCACTAAGTCAAGAAAATGAAGGATCAATTTTTCCCTCTGCTTAGATACTTAGACATCATGAGATAGCTTTTAGAACAATGAAAGACGCACCAGTCTGCTCCAGTATAAGAACTCTCTAGGTTAGCAATTGTTAACAATATGCTCACAGTAGAATAAAATGTCATAATGCTTTTTGGCCATTTATAGATGTGTTGAATAATTGTAGAATATTCACTGTGCTTAGATTGTGTAAGATTTCACATTAGGATCTGTAGGACACATAAAGTAGTGGAAGATTTACTGTAGTTCTTGCCCTTGTAGAAAGAAGGTACAGAAAATGCTTACATGTCAATGTTGTCTATGGCAGGTATCATACTGGAAGAAAAACAACTGAATACTATATTGCAACATAAAAATGGGAAACACCGCTGAGTATTAGGAGAAAGGAAAGTTCCCTTGAAGAGAGACCAAATAAGATAAAGGTCAAAATTTGATAATTGGCTGCAGTCCTGATATTCATATCATATTTCTTTTTCCAGGCCTTTCCTGAGCGAACTTCATGATTCCTTCTGGAGTCCATAAGATGAAATCCTGTTAGCTATAGCTAGTGTCATTTACAATCAACAGATTCTAACAGCAGTAGGAAGAAACAGGGGATAGGAAGACAAGTCAGGAGGCTATTGTTTCAAGATGATTACAGCCCAGACAAATACGGATACATTGGGAAGGAGAAGAAGCTGGATTAGTCAACGGTATCTGAGGCAGAATTGATAACTCTTACTGGTTGATTTGACAGGACAATATGGCGGAGATAATTTCTATATGTTCACTAAGCTGTTACATTCTTTTGAGTATGGTGATAGACCAAACTATTCAGCGGCATATGTGCAGGCGGAGTCATTTGATTAATTATCACCAGTGAAATGTGAGTGAAAGCTACGTGTCACTCCCAGTCTATGGCAACTGACAGCAGGTATACCTTCTCCATTCTTACTCCTGTCCACAAAGTTGGAAGAAAGGGCTCCAAGATGGCAGGGTTCTAAGGTAGATGAAGCTTGAATCCTGAGCCACCAATTTGTGGTTTGTGTCTTTTATTATGAAATCATCTTCAGAAGGGATTTTTTTTTCTAAGGAGTCCAGTGTACCCCAAGTGTTTTAAATGTTGCAATCTTTTCCTGATTGATTGTTCTAGAACCAGTTTTTACTTGTTTTATACAGCTAAGGTTTTACTGCACAATTTGTGTTCCATAAATATGAAGGCAGAGCCTTCAAGTATTGATTTCCCGTGTTTGTTTGTTTTTTCTCCATTCAGGGCTTTGTCTCTCCTCATTGAGGAAGTGGCCTTTTTGATGGTCTGCTTATCTGCAGGCATCTCAATTTTAACTGCGTGCCTTCTGCATGCCCAAGTCATGTCTGCTTTCTTCACATAGACATGAAAACCACAACCACTTAGACATTAAAGCAAATATCCAGGTTCAAGAGTCTCTGAAGCCAGAGGGAGGAGGCATACACTTGTTACTACCAACTCTAACTGCCCTCTTCATTTCTGGCACTTTTTTAAAAATTGTTTTGAGCACAGTTGTGCATGTATGTACATACATGTCCATATGAATGTGGGTATATGTGAATATATTTTTATATTCTATGACACATTAATTATTATTTTTAATTTTTTTGATGATGGGAAAGGCTCCCTATTAGCCTAGTCTGCTATGTCATCAGAAACCGAAGTACAGGAAAACTCTTTTGGCCATGTTTGCTTGAGGGTTCTATCGGAAATACAAATGGAAATGCTCAATAGTTTAGTGAGCTATATGGGTGTGAAGTTTGGAAAACAGGCCTGGAATGAATACATAGATTTAGTATAAATAGAATGTGCTCATCTGGATTGACCAATAAAAGTAAGAAAGGAAGAGGATAAAGATAATAGGACTCTAAGGAAAATACAAGTGAGCAGAAAAATAAATAATAATTATGGGAAAGTTAGAATAAATAAGAGTATGAAAGAGTAATAGGAGAAATCGTTTGTAATCAGTAAATCAGTTTCAAGAGCAAAGTAAACTCTCCAACTTACAGCAAAGACTTAAATGAGAAATCAGAAATAACGTGGGCTTGGGCAGAAGGAGGTTTTTAGCAGTGGGAATAAATTTACTAAAGAAGATAATTCAAATATCTTGGGTCATATGTGATTTCCATGACTTTCTGACAGCTACCATATGAGCTTGAGTCATTGCCAAGTGGCATTCTATTGGAGTGTGAGCATACTATTGGCTCCAGTCTAAAAGAACAGAGAATGACCTCATAAATTACAAGTGGTCGCTAGATTTTCTTTGTTCTTTTTCATCAGCCAGGCTCTCTTTCCCCCTTATTCTTGGCTATCTCCTTTGAGAACTTGAGATCAATCTTAGAATGAGCAGTAGCTGCTGCTGCCCTAAGGGCAGACCATCCTGCAATCCTTATTGAATTGGAATGTTCTATTTTGTCAGCAGCTGTTTCTCCCACCATTCCTGGATGGGCCTGAATACAAAGACATTGCCTCAGTTTTACCATTTCAAGGACAGCGAGGGTCAAGAAGTAGAGATGATATCAGAAGTATCAGGTACTGCTGGGAACACAAAGAAGTTTGAGATGAATTACCCACATACATTAATAAAAGGTTCTCAGTTATGTTACTGAACAGAGTTTCAACAGGAAGATAGGTGGAAAACAGACTGTAACAGGTGGAAGAATAAAAAAGAAGTTGAGGAAATACAGAAGACAGAAAAATGTGGCCATCTTAATAAGTCTGGCTGAAAACAAGAAAAGAGAAATAGATTTGTGGCCAGGGGAGGAGACAGGGCCAAGGGATTTTTTTTGGTTTTGTTTTGTTTTTCATCCTGATGATTGGTTCATTTGAACATGTCAGCAATTAAGGGACAAGAGCCAAAAAAATAGGAAAATACAGAGGAAAGCGGGACAGGCTGACAGAAAAGAATGCAAAGAGAGATGAAGAAGGGTAAGAGTACAACTTCGGGAGAGTCTCAGAATATTATTTGGTCAACATCCTCTTCCAGGAAAAACAAACCAAAATCCTGTTATAATAATAGATTTCAAAGCTACTTTGCTAAATAGTCAGCTGGTTCTAATCTCTTACCTAACAGATTTTCCTAAATTTCCCTTTGACATTATTTTCATAATGAATAGGTCAGTTAATAATATGGTTTTGAGTTTTATTAGCAGAAAACCCCCAAATTTCCTGTTTTGAAGGATTTACTTTACAATCCTAAATTCCTGTAACCACTTTTCTCATATCTGATATGTCCCTCTTGGGTAAAAATGTTGTTTAAAGATAGGTCACAATTCAAAATTAGATAAATTAGCTTGAAGGAACAATAAGGGATTAATTTATATTATATATGTATATATATATACATATATATAGAGAGAGTATATATGTATTTATAGTATATAGAGAGTATATATAGTATATATAGAGTATATAGAGTATAGAGTATATATAGTATATATAGATTATACATAGTATATATAGAGTATATATAGAGTATATATAGTATATATAGAGTTTATATAGAGTATATAGAGTATATATAGAGTATATATATAGAGAGTATATATAGCATATATATATATAGAGTATATATAGAGTATATATATAGAGTATATAGAGAGTATATATATAGTATATAGAGAGTATGTATAGAGTATATATAGAGTATATAGAGTATACAGAGTATAGAGAGAGTATATATAGAGAGAGTATATATAGAGTATATATATAGAGTATATATAGAGTATATATATATAGTATATAGAGAGTATGTATAGAGTATATATAGAGTATAGATACAGTATCAGTCTTAAAGATGAAACAGAATTTAGGCTAAATATTAAGTAAACTGGATTTATCTTTAAAAAGCACTTTGGAATTAATAGAACCAATGCTATTTCCAAGAATTGAGATGTTAAAATGTCAAGTTAATTCTCAATTTTTTTACAGTTTGAAACAGAATTGAGTCAAGACTCTAAAATGGTAAATTAATCATGCATTTAAAGCACATTTGTGTCTAGAAGATATGGGGAAATTTACATTGGTATATAGGAGATTCTGATGCTTGGGTGCGTTAAAATATTTCAAAAAAAATAACAATGTAAATATCTAACCATTTATTTAGATTTATTCCAGTGCTGCTGCCCAAACCCAATCATACCCAAAGCTACATCTTCCTTAACTGAGGAAAGCAATTAGTTTTCTAGTTAATATTAGTACCTAAGGCAGGCAACTATCTTAGTTAAAAGAGGAGCTGGTTTACTATCTAAAAAGTGTTTATTTTTATTATGCCAATGAAAAATCTACCTAATTAAACACAGGAAGTGAACTTTTAGGCACTATTGAGTGTGAATTTTATATTGGTATTGCTTCTTATCATTGATTTGCATATTTTTCTATGTTCTTACTGGATCCTATGTATTTACTTGTAATTGTATTGTCAATGTATCTGAAAAGTTCCTCAGGAGCATTTTTTTTTTCGAGATAGAGTTTCATTTCATTTTTTTGCTCAGGCTGGAGTGCGATGTCACTGTCTGGGCTCAATGCAACCTCCACCTCCTGGGTTCAAGTGATTCTCCTGCCTCAGCCTCCCGAGTAGCTAGAATTACAGGCGCCTGCCACCAGGTCTGTCGAATTTTTTTTTTGTATTTTTAGTAGAGACGGGGTTTCACCATGTTGGCCAGGCTGGTCTCAAGCTCCTGACCTCAGGTGATCTGCCTGCCTCGGCCTCCCAAAGTGCTGGGATTACAACAGTGAGCCACCATGCCCAGCTAGGAGCATGTTTTTATATAAGGTATAAAAGGAGAGTTCCAGGCTGCAATATGGAGCACAAGAAAAATATCTGACCCAAACACAAAAGATAGGTGAGTCTGGGCATGGTGGCTCACACCCGTAATCCCAGCACTTTGGGAGGTCGAGGCGGGTGGATCACTTGAGGTCAGGCATTTGAGACCAGCCTGACCAACATGGTGAAATCCTGTCTTTACTAAAAATACTAAAATTAGCCTGGTGCCGTGGTGTGCGCCTGTACTCCCAGCACTTTGGGAGGCCAAGGTAGGCGGATAACCTGAAGTCAGGAGTTTGAGACCAACCTGGCCAACACAGTGAAACCCTGTCTTTACTAAAAATACAAAAATTAACCTAGCATGGTAGCGCGTGCCTGTTTTCCCAGCTACTTGGGAGGCTGAGGCAGGAGAACCATTTGAACCCAGGAGGGAGAGGTTTCAGTGAGCCAAGATCACGCCATTGCACTCCAGCCTGGGTGACAGAGCTAAACGCTGTCTCAAAAAAAAAAAAAAAAAGTATATGAAGGCTTCTAGAGGAAATGATTTCTAAACTGGAATGTAAATGACTAGCTTGCTCTTTTGAGAAGTTTCAGTAGTGGTTATGATGGCTTTAGAAAAGGATAGTGAAAGTCATGGCATTGGTCATGGCAATCTGCAATTGAAAACGCAGGGTATACTGGAGCTTACAAACTAATGTTCCCTAGTTATGTTGCTGTGTTGTGAATGAGTTACAGACATATTTAAATATTGATTCTTTTATCCTTGGCGGAGTATGTGAGATCTTAGGCCAACTGGCTCTAGATACAACCAAATTTACTAGTTTACCCCAGTGTGCCATGAATGTATTCTCATTTTCCGTGTATGGTGAAGTAAAAGAGTTTCTTGGGAAGTACTGACTTAGAGTAAATAAGGTAGATGATGTGGCTACAGCATTGAGTGAAAATTGGTAAGTGAGGAGAAATGAAGATATGCAGTTAGGCGTGGAAATATCGTGAAGAACCTTGTTACTCATTATGAGTATTTTCGGGAAGCCATCTAATAGATTCAGGCAGGAAACAAACATGAAAAGATTTGCATTTCTAGAAAACCTCTCTGGATGCAGTAAGAAAATAGTCTGGAAAGAATTCAGCAAGAAAGACTAGTTAATGTGTTATTTTCTTTTTTCTTTCTTTCATTTTCTTTTTTTTTTTTTTTTTTTAGACACAGTCTTGCTCTGTCACCCAGGCTGGAGTACAGTGACATGATCTTGGCTCACTGCAGCCTCCAACTCCCAGGTTCAAGTGATTCCCCTGCCTCAGCCTCTCTAGTAGCTGGGGCTGCAGGTACGCACCACCAGACCCAGCTAATTTTTGTATTTTTAGTAGAGATGGGGTTTCACGATGTTGGCCAGATTGTCTCAAACTCCTGACCTCAGGTGATCCGCCTGCCTTGACCTCCCAAAGTGCTGGGATTACAGGTGTCAGCCAATACATCTGGTCTATTGTGCTATTTTCATAAGCCAAAAAAGTAGTAGTTATTGGCCTGAGCCTGGGTAATAAGAAAAAGAATAGAGAGTGTGAATCAGTTCCAGAATGTTAAAGAAACAGAAGCTACTGAACCTGGATATTAAATAAATCCTACAAAGGAGGGAGAGATAAAGTTCAAGGGTGACTTGCAGGTGTTTGTTTTAACTAATTAGGTGGATGCAATAGTAATAGTTGATGTTTATGAGTACTGTTTTAAAAAGCACATCTGGTACTACTTTAAGAATTAAATCAACTCATTTAATCTTAACGATATTTCTATAAGGTAGATTACTAAGCCCACTTACAGATGAAATAACTGAGGCCTAAGGGTAAATTATTAGTAATAAGAGCCAGGATTTTAGTCCAGAAAGATTTGTTTTCTTCACCACTACTTTGTACGGTCTCTGTTGCTATTCACTGAGATTGGGAACACATAAAATTGAGCTAGTTTTAGTGTAGATCTAATGAGTTCAATCTTGGACATTGCTATGGACTGAATTATGTTCCCCCCAAATTCATATATTAAAGTCTTAACCCCCCAAAGTGACTGTATCCTGAGATAGGGCCTTTGTGGAAGTAATTAAGGTTAAAGGAGATCATAAGGGTGGGACACTAATTCAATAGGTCTATGGCCTTGTAAGAAGAGAGAGAAAGAGTCAGGGGGCAGAGGAGGGAGAGAGAGAGAGAGTAGAGAGATCTGTCATGTGAGGACACAATGAGAAGGCAGCCGTCTGCAAGCTAGGAAGGGAGCCCTCACCAGAACCCAATCATGCTGACACCCTGATTTCAAACTTCTAGCCTCCAAAATTGTGAGAAAATAAATTTCTTTTGTGCAAGCCACCCAGTCTATGGTATTTTGTTATGGCAGTCTGAGCAAGCAAAAACAGACACAGACCTGTGGGAACCCCAAGAGGAACTACATATGTGAATCAACATTCAGAAGAGGCACTGGAATGGAGATATAGATTTAAGAGTCATCAGCACGTGGGAATAAAATTAAGCCATGGAACCTAATTAGATTGACCAAGAGCTTATATGTAACAAAGAGAAGGCTAAAAATAAAGCTCATAGAAACATCAGCATTTAAGAAATGAGCAAAGGAAGATAAGCTAGCAAAAAAAGGTTGAGTAAGAAGAGTTATCACGGAAAAATGGAGAAATGAAACAAAAGAATGTAGAGTCACAGCCACCAAGAAAAGAAATGTTTACAGAGAAAGGAACAGAGGAACAACATTAAATATTACAGAGAGCTATAAGGAATGACAATTATCCATTGAATTTAATCATAAGAAGTCAGTGTAACCCTTAGTGAGAATAATAGACTTGTAAACGTATAGAAAAATAGACATATAGAAAAATATAAAGAGTAAAGGAAGGTTGAGAAGTGAGAGTTGAGAACTCATTCAAAAGGTTGGCCTTAATGGAGAAGACACATGAGAATAAATGTAGGCGAATATGGAGTCAAGGGAAGTTTTTGATTTTAAGAAAGGAGAGATTTAAGCAAGCTTAATGCAGATAGGAAGGAGCAAAAAGAGAATGAATTTGAGAGAGTTGGGATCATTAATAGACAATGTCCTTGAGAGGTCAAGTGGATAGAAATACAGAGAGTTCAGGTAGAGAGGTTTAGGAGGGAAGACATTGCTTCTTTTAAGACAGGAAAGAAGAGAAAAGTGAGTATGGATGCAGGTGAGTCTTTAGATTTAGAGATGGATGTTGAGAGGCTCTTTCTCCATGGCTTACATTTTCTCTAAGAATTAAGTAGGAAGGTATTCTAAGAATAAGAGGGAAGTTGAGGAGGCATTGGACAGAAGCTTACTTTGTAAAAGCTCTAAGATAATAGCTCTGGAGAAGGAGAGAGGGAGCTGATCAGGAAATATGAAGAAATTCTGGACAGAATTGCAGGCTACTGCTGTGGTTAGAGATTTAAAAACAAAACAAACAAACATGGGGTAGCTCTATCAGGGAGGTCACAACATTTTCTCCAGTGGCACTTATCTACAACTATCTAACACTTCATAAGTGATAGAAACGTTGGATTCAGCATGTCTCAGGTTTTGTAGGTCATTTGTGACAATAGATTAGAATCTAGATTATTGCTGAGAGGAGAACAACATCTGGAAAGGAAGGTTGAAATTACTGAAAAACTGACAAGTAAGAATGAAGGAAAAGGGTTCTGGAATGACAAGTTCCTTTGAGGTAAGGCAGGTGGTAGGGATGTAACCGACAAAGACATTATGGCCAGAGAGTGGAATGACTGAGTTTAAGATTTCATGTACTGCAGTTCTAGATGGTGACCAGCTCCAGAGTGTGGTCATTGGGAATGGAAATAAGAGATTTTCACAAAAGAAATAAGGAAGTGAAAGAGTTTATAAATAGGTGAAGCCCTTTTAACAAGTAGTGAAAATGTAATCTGAAGCTCTCACATCAACCTTATCCTTTTCCAGTTCAAGCATGCTTATTACAGACAGAAAGAAATCATTGTGCTCTACTCAGTAGGAGGTAGCCTCAAAAGACAATTTCAAAATCAAGACACCTGGATCCACACCCTTGACAAACCTCTGGTGTTATATATAGTTTCCATGTCCCCAGCACTTTTAACTCCTGCCAAACACAGCCTTCCCTCAGCAGTGAGATACCTTTTCACCTGTAGTCAAGGAGCACTGTGGAGAAGAAAACTCAATAAAATTTCTGCAGCCTTTTTTCCACCACCACCTCAACTAAGAGCCAAATGTGTTGACACCCCAGTGGCAATATATAGATCAATGAAAGCACTAATGCCTATGCACTTTTTCCCTGTTATTAAAAAAAATTGTCTTCTGACAGTTATGTAACAATATTTCCAAGCTTCTTTTTGTATATGTGTGTAACATCATTAAAAGTAATGGAATGATTCCAGTCTATAGGAAAGTTAGAATCAAATTTCAGAAAATATACGAAGGGAAAACTGATTTTATTACATTTTATTAAAATCAGAATTGTGAAGACAGCCTAATGAGTCATTCTGTTACTACTTTTAAGAGATAAAAAAGGCCATTTGGCTGGTCTTTTCCATTTCTAAAAAACACTACACCATACTCACTTTTCTCCAAGCTCCTCCCAGAATATGTATCATTCTCGCCTTAGAATTCCAAATACTCCCTGTGTTAGACTTAAAGAATGTCATCACCAGAGTTTCTACAAGTACTATCACTCTCCCTCATATTTAGAGTTCAGGTTTTATGGGCTGTTTGTCATGAGCAGGTCTCCTAAATACCATTCTCTATTCTTATATAGTGATCATCTGTTCTAAATGTTATTCAAGGTTCACTTAAGTGCTTTTTTTTTTTTTTGAGACAGGGTCTCGCTGTGGTGCCCAGGCTGGTCTTGAACTCCTGGGCTCAAGTGATCCACCTGGCTTGGCCACCTGGCTTGGCCAAAGTGCTGGGATTACAGGCGAGAGCTACAATGCCCAGCATCACTTAAGTCTTATCTCTTTCATTAAGTCTTCTCTGACCATCCTAAGCTGCAGAGAATTCTCCCTCTCTCTCCACGAAGTACATATTTGTTGGGCACCTAATGAGATGTAGCCACTGTACTAGGTGTTGGTAATATATTGTTGAATAAGATGGCTTACATAAGCAAGTGGCAAAGAACACAGTTTAAAAATATGTACTTTGTAAATCAAATTTTTTAAGAAGGCTCATGACGGAAGGAAAGAAATTTAACATTTATTAAATCTCTTTTTTTATAGGTCAGGACTTTAATCTTTATAATAGCCCCTAAGCTTTTACAGATGACCACACTGTAGCTGGAAGAGATTACAGTTAAGCAAGTCATACAAAGGTCATGTGATAAAGCAGAAGTCAGAAATCATCTGTCTGATTCCAAAGCCAAGCTTTTGCCACTTTGCTGAGGATGCCTTTATAGAGTAGAAAGGAAGGACAAATCTGATTACAATAGCAATCATTTATTGAATGAGCCCCATAAGCATATGGGGCTTATAAACCAGGCACTGCATTAAATACTTTACATAGGTATTTCTTTAATTAGTATAACCAAACTATGAGGTAGACATTATTATTTTCCCTATTTTATAGATAAAGAAACTGAGTAGTGAAAGAATTAAATAGCTTGTCCAGTGCCCTAAAGCAGTAAATGACGGGGGCAGTATTTGAACCTATTTTCTTCTTACTATAGAATTTAAGATCCTAACCATTTTATTTTTATCAACACCTAACAGAAGTCTACATTGTAGTCTTGGCTCCATTATTGTGAGCTGTTTGAACATGCAAAAAATTTCATGAGTTTCAATGTCTTGGTTTTTCAAATGAGAAAAAATAATGTCCATCCTGCTTTTTTATAGGAAAATGTGAGGCTCAACTGAGAATTATTTATAAGGTGCTTTATTAATAGTAGATAACAAAGATAAAGTTATGTTTAAGCATAGGATGCAGGCTAGGAAATTCTGAAAAGCGGCCTATTATTAAACCAATTACTCAAGGAGTCACTTTACTTATAAGTTTAGAAATGACTACTTATTTTTAGTGAAAGACATCTTAAAAATGTAATAAAGGCTAACAACAACTTTATTTTTAATGCAAGTCATTTCTGAAAATTCAGTGGTAGATAATATGGAAAATTGACTAACCATAAAAATACATTTCTAATGCCATTATCCTGAGATTTATCCTTGTATGTGGCTGTCTACTGATTTTTAAGAGAAAGTTGGAAAATTTAGAACAGCAATGCAACCATGCTCTGATGTTACAAAGTGCAGTGAGGATCTCAGATTAATTAGAATATACTGAACAATCCAGAATACGGCGGCAGTGCAGTCGGTGGCTCTGGTAGGGCACCCAGGCTAAGATAAAAGGGTTTGCTCCACCCTGGGTGAGGACCCTTCCACTGGGGTGTCCTTTCCATTTGTGTGGAATCCAGTGCCTTGGAGCACCATCTTGAGTACCTGGCCAGGGAGGTTGGATGGTACCATAGTAGGGCCCTGTTGCTTACTGGGTTTTTTGCATGCTCACGTCAGCAGCCACCAGGCTCTCTGCTCGAGCCAGGGATACAGTGGCACAGGCACCCTGGGTTCTCAACTCCAAAATTCCAGACTCCAAAATGGTTTCTAGAGTAATCTGGCATTCAGAGTCTTGCTCGCAGTGCCTGAGGCATGGGCAATGATTTATTGGAAGTTTTTTAGCTCTGGGAAAGTCAGGTAATCTTCATGGGTTAAGGGAACAGGCTGTGGAGGTCAACAGACCTATTTTACAGATGAGAATCCAAGGATCAGAGAGACTAAGCTATTTGCAGATCACCCAGGTTAGTTTTGGGAACCATTCCATGTAGAAGTTGGCAGACATTGCTGACCCAAGGTGATTAGGACTGAGATGGGTGTGCTTTGAACATAAATTGATCCTTTGGAGGAATCATCCCAAGTGCTGATAACTTCTGACTTGCCTCGTCAACCAAACAGCTTCAGCGCATATAGGACAGTTCAGGCAGCCACTGTTCAGGTATTTGAGGAATTGAAGTGCTGTGGACATACCCACTCAGATGTGTCTTACATGTGGGTGGTAGCACAGGGGAGAGGAGCATTAGTCAGACAGGAGGAGACTCTCTGGGTGACTTTGGGTAATTTCCTCTCCCTCTGCAGGCCTTCATTTCTCCAGTGGTAAATGGAGGGGTTGAACAGGAGGGCCAGCCCTGTGGTGGGCCACAAAGATGGCTCTAGCCATGTCCTTGCCATCAGTGGAGTGGGAGAGGAGACTAGAGGTGACAAAAGTCTATGCCAGGAACTGTAGGAGACAAATAGTATCAACGGGAAATGACACAAGGGTAAGATCTGTATGAAAAGCCCAACACACCTGGTCTGAATTTTTCAGCATTCTCAACCAGCGCATGGCCTGGGGGCAGCTTAGGAAATGTCTGTTGAGTAAGCTTTGGAATGAAGGCTCTGTCCCTGTCTTCAGGGGCACCACAGTCTTGCTGAAAGGAGTTCTTTCCTTTTTAGTTTCTGTTGATTATAGGTGAGGTAAGGGATGATCAGAGAAAGAGACTAGAGCTCAGATTGCCCTGATAGCCTTCAGCTTCCAGATACAATCAGATCTACTCTTGACCCGTGTCTGCTTAAAACTCATTGCCATCAGGATAAAGTACACATTCTTTAGCAGATGAAGGCTTTGCATAACCTGACTCTCTTCTTCAGACGAAATTAGGATTTTTCAACCTCAGCACTATTGATAATTTGGGTTGGCAAGTTCTTCATTGTAAGGGGCTGTCCCTGGCCCCTACACATGAGATGTTAGCAGCACATACTCCTCTCCAGTTGTGACAAACCACAAATGTCTTCAGACACTGCCAAATGTCTCCCAGGGAGCAAAATTTCTCTTCCTTGAAAACCGCTGGACTAGAGGAGGGTCAGTCATTGCAAACCTCTTTTACTTCCAGGAGTTTGCCTCACCATCTCTTTCCTCCCAGGTTTTGCCCATGTTTCTCCTCTCTTTACCTGGTGGGTCGTACTAGTCCTGCAGATGTCAGATGTTCCCTTTCCTGGGAACCCTTTTTTGAACCTCTCAGACTGTCAGATGCCACCTCCGGGCTTCCACGGCACCCCCCACCCCCCGCCAGCTATGATTTCCCTACCCCAGCCCTGCTCATTCTGGGTGGTCATTGTGCAGTGACTGATCTGTCTTTCTCCCCCACACCAGACTGAGGGCCCCAGGAGGGCAGAGCCAGGACTGTCTCAGTCACCACCCTAATAGTGCTGTCTTCAGCACTATCAGGCTCAGGGCCAGGCACAGAGCAGGTGCTCTTCATGTGGGTAATGAATGCATTGTGAAACATCCTGAGATGAGGTGGGATTATCCGATACTCTTGGTATATTCAGATGACCAGTGAGGATGTGCTAGAAAGCCTGGATTCCTATGGCCCCTGCACATCCCTTGTGGTTTTGGCTACCTCCTGGGGCCCTTAGGGGATGTCCCTGGAAATTGTGAGATGAGATATGCAGATCCAAGATCAGACAGTGTCTTAGCCATCACTGTGTCCACAGCTACCACCGTCCTCCCCTCTACCTCCATGAAAACTAGCAACAGATCAGGCAGTCCCTGGGCCCAGACTCATGCCCTAGACCACCTGCTCCTGCTTTATCCAGAGGTTCAGACACAGAGCCCACTGCTCTGCCATTCATTCCTTTAACTAAGGTGTTTTGAGCTACTGCTACACGCTAGGCTCTGTGCTAACGCTGGGGACACAGCTATGGACAAAGAAGACCCTGCTTTCTTGGAGCCCAGGTTTCCAGTTGAAGGTAGGATAGGGAGGTGGAAGATGGACAGGGACAAACAGTGTACAAGACAAATGAGAAAAATGTACAGTACACATGTAAAAATCCACGCATGGTGATAAGTGCCACAAAGAGAAACAAAGCTGGGGAAGAAGATAGGTGGGAAGGTTGCAATTCAGTAGGGTTGTCTGGAAAGTCCTCTCAGGAGGTGACGTTTGGACGAAGACTTGAAGGGGGAAAGGAAGGGACTCACACAGATACAGAGATGACTGTTTAAGGTAAAGGGACAGCCAGTGCAAAGGCCCAGAGGCAGGAGGTGGCTGAGTGGGTGAGTGAGGGGAGAAGGCTGAGAGCAGAAAAGCAGGAAAGGGGCCAGATCATGCCAACCCTTGGGGTCATGGTAAGGACTCTGCCTTTTCTCTCACTGAAGTGGGAGCAACAGGAAAGCTACCTGTTTATTGAGGTATAATTTAGATACCTTGACATCTACCCGATGTTAATATAGAGTTCAATGGCTTTTAGTGCATATACGCAGTTGTGCAGTGCAACCATCACCACAGTTTCCTCTAAGGACACTCCCATCCCCTCAGAACATTCCCTCTTCCCCTTTGCAGTCACTTTCCAGTTTAGCCATCAGCCCCAGACAAGTATTGAGGTGCTTTCTATCTCTACAGTTTTGCCTTTTCCAAACATTTCTTATTAATGAAATTAGACCCCCACAAAAATCTTGTCTAACACTTTTTTTAGTACTTATCCTCCAGTGGTGAATGTCAATAATACACAAAGAGATGGTAATTCAAACTCGCAGCAGTGTTGTGTCACAGTTTAGTTAGTAAACTGCGGCATAGACAGGTCAAAAAGTCACTGTAGTCATGAGATGAGTCAATCACAGCAAGAAAAGAAAAACAGAGGATATGATACTGAGACTTCTATCTCCCATTCTCCATTACTTCTTACTGTGTAAACTTTCCACCCTACTAAACCCCTCTCCAATGAAAACAGCCTTAGGTAGGAAATCCCAATGTTTGCACTTCAACTTTGGAAAAGAATGCCTTGTATGTTTGTGTTTGATAACATTGTTATAGTTACTAAAATATCAGCTCATGTTTCTGGAATTCTCTAGGATTCCCCAAAGCAAAGGCAAGTCTATTTGTGCACACAAGCTTCTTGGTTTAATATTTTCTTTAATGTCAGGTTGCTATGGAATAATATAAATCAGTGAATTTCCTTAATATCCAAGCTAGTCTAAATTGGTTTTAAATATGATTAAATGTAAATGAACAACAGTGTCAGCAATTTTTCCCCTGTAAGCTGTTTTACAAAAGAATACATAGATGTGACTGCACAAGCACCCTTCAGAGACAAGAATGAGTTAAAAATGGTAGAGAGTTAAAAGGGTTCACTTTAGCAAAGTTGTCTTATTAGACTTTCCACTCCAGTTGTTTACTTTGTCAACCTTTCTGCTTACACTGCTAGACTGTGATTCCCGGGGCAGGAAATTCAGTGACTACTGATAAATGACTGTTGAATGAATAGGCCTCATTTCCATATATAACTATAGAAATTCTAAATTTGAATCTATAACAGGGAAGAAATAAAAGAAAGCAGAAATCTCAATCACTTACTTAGCTAATTAATTTATCCATCTTTACCCTTCCACTTATATTTTTTTTTTGGTTAGTATGATAACCAAAAGTGTATGAAGTTTTGCAAGGTGTTACAAGACAAACTTTCGAATACTAGTGTATAAGGTCTATTTTCAAGCAATTCATAGAATGGTCAAAATATATTTATTCACAGCCAGAGGGAGACAACACACAGATTAAATTGTCAGGTCCAAACAGAATAGGATCTTTCGAGTGTTCTGTAAAAACAGGTAGAAATAAACAGGCGCCATATTTTAAGAGAATAGTAACATTAATGAACTATACTCTCGATTAAATTTCAGATGTTGGAGTTACAAAAAAAATTTATATAGAAGTATCTGGTGCCAGTATGATAGTCCAGAGCCATCTTGGTCCAGTAGCAGCAGCCGCAAGACAGCGTGAAGATAGAGTAGAGTTTATTATTAGGGTTACAAGAATTTTTGTGTTTGAATAAAATGAGAAGACCAAAACCAAAGCAAGAACAAATTTATGCAAATGTTATATGTTTCATTTAAATTGATCCTAGTATTTTATGATCCAAAGAGAATTAATCCTTTTACTTTAAAATACTGAAGATGAGATCAGTGATTTATTCCTAATGGAGAGAGATACACATTGTACTCTTGAAACAGGTGACTTTGGACATACGGTCAGATCTAGGAAGCACACAAAATAAAATTGAGACCATCTGGGAAATGTTTCTTAAGCAAAAATGAGTAATGTCTGATATTTAGTAGACAGGAGATGAAGTATCTTTTAACAACAATATAAGTCATACCAACAATGAATGC